>NC_056741.1:1548554290-1548611790 GCF_019279795.1 Protopterus annectens
AAGTCTCATACCCAGGACCCTACACAACATAGCCACAAGAATATATATATATATTTATATGTATATAAATATAAATACATTTCCCCTACTGTTGAATGACAGTGTTGCATGATATGTGTGAGATAACATCACACATATCTATACACACACATATATATATATATATACAGTAGTAAGTGAGTGCAAAATGGACAGTTATGCCTGGTGTGAAATCCATGTTGGGAACACTTTGCCCTTGTTTTATGAAGGTGGGATTGGTATTTTGGGTGAGGATAGTAGGCATATTTGGTTTGGTAGGTTGGGTTGGAAGACAGACAAGACAGCATACAGGGGCAGTATATGACACGTGGTGGGTAAACACCTAGGATGGGGAGTGATGTTTGGAATATGGAAGCCCATAAGCCCCCATATGGAAACAATGGGACCAAGGTTCCCACCCATGGGAAGTCACAACTGTACCTTCATGGCCCTGAAGGTGCCTGGGATGGGGGCTGAGCAGGAGGAGCATGCGGACCCTGTGATTGTGTACTGAGGGCCTCAAGGTGGTGTAGCACATCTCCCAAGTCTCTGTGGAGCTCTGTATGCACCAGACCCTGGATCTGACTTCAGGTGATAGGATCCTGTCTGTGTGTGCTCCTGGGGGGGGGGGCACCATCCCCTGAGGTGGTTCCACCTGAATGTAGTGCAGGACCAGTAGATGAGGAAATCCCAGGGTGGGTACCAGATGTGATGTGGCCTGGTAACATGGCCAGATGAGGTTGGAGAGGTGGTTCTGCTGGGAACTGTCTTTTCAAACATGCTATTTTGTCACAGTTATAGAACATATGTGTGTAGTAATAGTTCACACATTCCAGGATTACGTCTAACAGCATGCATAGATATCCCCATTAACAGAAAACACCAGATATGCAGACGTCACATAGCAAACAGAACACATGTATATATGGAACCATAGTGGCTCTTACAATGGCATGCAGGTGACATTGTTCATAACAGGCCACCAATGATAGTGTTTCAACATGGAACATGACTACAAACACATTGCACAAATTGTTGTACAATACGATATATGTCCCAACAGTAGGTTTACGGTAAACATACCTGTTGAGTTGTGTGATCAAATTGTTGTTGCATATATGGTGGGAGGTAGACAGAGATGTGTATTAACAACTATTATATCCCTGCAGTATGAGGTCCTCAGACCTTTTTTCTTCTTTATGTCTTTCAGGTGTCATGGGAGAGATTGCAGATGTACACCCCCCAGGAGAATGAGGTGATCATTCAACACCTGGTGCAGCACTACCACACCCTGTTTGGACATACAGCCCATGATCTGCAGGAGAGGACCCCTCTGTGGAACAATCTTGTCCACAGGGTAAACAATGTTGGCCTGCATAACCGCAGTTATGAGCAGGTCCAACATCGGTGCACTGACCTACTCTGCCATGCCTGTCGGCGTGCTGCTGTGGTTAGGAGGGACCAGCTAGCCACAGGGGAGTCATGCCATCCAGCCCCCCCTGACACATGCTGAGGAGCTCCTTGCCAGCCTCGGGGCACCTGCCTACCAGCAAACACAAGATCCAGTAGAGAGCATTGTGGAGGTGGGTGCTACCCACACAATGGATGAGAAGCATGCAGGTAAGGTCACGGGGCACATCAGTGACATAAAATGATTTATGGCACTTAGGTGCTGATCTGGGGATAGTTTATACCCTTTATTTTGTATTCAGTTTTCTTATTTATATTAAATTAATTTGGGGCACCCTCCACTGGTGCTGGCCTTTTATTTCGTTTACTTGTTTTTTTTGGTGCCTTAGCACTTGCCTTACTTGTGAGGGGTTTTGTCTGAGTTTGTTCAGGTTTGCCAATACACCGGCCATGTTATGGCCATGGTATATTCCATGCACACATTTAACACACCTACCCATAATGCATGCTGTACATGTTCACTTATTGTTGCTGTTAACTGCACTGAATCACAGTGGTCAGCATGGTGGCGTATCTGAAGGGTATGTAAGAGTCCTGCAATATAACTAACAACCTGCCATTGCAAGATGTGTGCACTGAGATGAACATAATGGTGGGACAAATGGCGTACAGTAGGGACATATCTGAAACATCACCCTTAAACAGTGCTACAACAGTGTATATACCACTATTACAATGGCAACTGTTACAGATCTACACAACGGCATATCACAATACTGCATTCCACAACCCTTACAAACCTGTAATGTGGTCCTAACATGAGCATTGAAAGTGTAATATGGAATCCTATGTTAGGACAGCAAATATGGGGAATGCATACCTTAACAAACATTGGAAGCATATGTGTGCATACACTCCAAATAAAATATTGTGGAAGCAGCTTTTGAGGTACTGACAGCATGCACTCTTCCAGCAAGTACAGGTCCTCAATGTCACACCAAGAAATGGTTTGCTGTCCAAGACGTTTTCCCATCAAATGTGTCCACTTACCTGCAACAGAGGCAGCTGTGGCTTGCACACATCTTACAAGCCATGGAATGGATCTCATACCCAAAAGGTAGTACGCAGGAGTTGGACATGTAGCCTTACCTCACCATTGCATATACCATGGCAAACAGTGCAGAGAGTCATGTATGTGGTGAGGATGTATGAGACAGGATTAATGTAGAAAATAAACAGATGGCCATCCAAGACAGATGACGACACATGTTGCAAACTGGTCATGCAGGCTGCCTAGTAACATGCCGCAAGACTGAGGGAATTGCAAGAATGTCTAGCAAGTACTGACTGTGCAGTACCTGTGTCAGCAGTCGCCTGGGCCTTGCATATGTGTGGACCATAGATTAGGGTAATCAGATTGGACAGTTGTTCCACAGGAAACATCAGCCAGTTCTCTCTACAGGTAGCATATGCATAACATCAAAAGTCCCCCAAAGGCATGTGTTGCAATGTGTACTGGTGTACCAAGACCAAGTTGGAAACCTACAGACAGTATCAATTAAGATACATGTGCTGCACAACCAACACCTCACCCCACCTCAGGCCCACCATCCCCATCTGTACCTTGCTGATGTCAGTGTACACCTATATGTTTGCCATTCAGATTCAGGGACTAGGCCGGTACACATGGTGTTCATAATTTGGGACACTGCAAAAGACACACATGTATAGGCCATAGTTGTCAAGCATCTGCATAAAGGCTGAGGATGGTGAGGGGGTGTCATCCTGAAACACAACAGAAGCAGAGATCCAAAGCTCAATAAGAATGGCTGTATCTGCACACAGCAAGGTCATGAATTGTAGCAGACATAACCCTGACTCAACAGCAATAGTGATGGCACTGTGTGACGTCCAAGGGCTGTGCACATGAGTTGACCTTGCAATCATGCAGATTTGGGGGAACATTTGTAGGGCAGAGTGACCAAATACTGGCAAATGCAGATGGCCCATACTAGTGCACCCCTTCCAGGAAGAGTGACTGCTGTAGTACACTTAACAGTTGGTGCAACAAACCATCATGATAAGGGTGTGCACACATATGCACCCACAAATTGTATGCATCTCAATCAGCATCTGCACAACTAACACATTTGTTTGATACTGCATTTGATTGCACAGGTCATATGTCACATATCAGGTTTGTGTAATGTTAACATATGCAGTAATGTGGCCCCATGGCATATCAGGGAAGACAGTGCCATGTCAATAAGGGTGTGTACACTCCCCATAGCCACAGTAAGGTTTGAAGGTTGTCAGTGTAATTGTATTTTATTGGCCATATGTGCACCGCTGATGATGAGATCTGTAAATCAGACATCAGGCATTCACAAATTACATCTGTCCACATATCATACCAGGTATGTGTTGGACAAACACATAAGGGCTGTGAGCAGAGGAGCAAACATAACTAACACACATATATACATTCAGCAATGGTGTGCACATCTTGTGAGTTATGGCGCACAGTACATGCCAGAGTGCTGAACAGTTGCACAGCAATACTGTGTACATGGGTGCAATGTGTTCCAGGGGAAGGGGTATCACCTACTTACACAACTCATGCATCACAGAGATGTATAATGTTGGTAACAGGGATTGACTGTAGCTGCACTGCATGCTGTTGAGTGTCACATGTCATGTATGTTGACAGATGGGTAATGAGAACTCTGTGTGTAATATCTTTGTGCAACCTCACCTGTGTGCGTGTGTATGTGTGTGTGTGTGTGTGTGTGTGTGTGTGTGTGTGTGTGTGTGTGTGTGTGTGTGCGTGTGTGTGTGATACCTCCCAACCATACTGAGTTACTCGGTTGTTACCAAGTTTTTGGGTCAATGGCACCCCTTCATTTCTGATTTTTTTTCTTTGTTTTTTTATTTTTTGCACTTTGTGAGCTGATGTCATCACACGCGAGATGATGTCAGCTCTGTCAGGGCTACTAGCCTGTCGGAATTGAGCTCAAGGAGCTCGTGTCACGCATGTATTTCCGGCTGGCTGGCCTGGCTGTTCAAATGCTCTGTGACTGGGAACGGCCTTATTACGGGGGAAAGGACTACTGCACTGAATGAAAGGATATGGAAATACTCCAGAGACCTGCAACAGCCTTATTCTAAATGAGGGAAAGGACTAAGAAGACAGCGGCAGCTGCCTTATTCTGATGCGAGCGGGAACGTACTTGCAGTAAGGAAACCTTATTTATCTGAAACTGTGTGTGTGTGTGTGTGTGTGTGTGTGTGTGTGTGTGTGTGTGTGTGTGTGTGTGTGTGTGTGTGTGTGTGTGTGTGTGTGTGTCTGTGTGAATATCATGGTAGGTACAGAATACCTTAGCATTTTGATCTGTTGGGGTAGCACTGTTAATAAAACTATAAATGACGAAGCACTTAGGAAAATGGTAGGACTTTACAAATCCTGTGTCAAAAGCTTCTCCTTTTTCATATCTGTTGTGTTACAAAACCAAAAAAAGACTCCTGATAAGATGGGGTAACTATTTTCAGAGAAGTGTTACTTTTGGATTTCAAACTTTTAAAGTATAATGCAATGAAATTAAACGTTTGGAATGTTAATATGCATTTCACTTAAGAATGAATATACACTGGGTAGACAGACATGTTTTTGTTTTTGTGCTGAATTAGACATTTTTTCTTTCTGTACATTGCATTTCATTAAACTATCCAGAACCAGATACACAAGATTGTCTCTCAATACAGTAAAAGCAGGAACTGTTGTTTACCACTGGCAGGTGTTTCCTTGAATTCACTAACAAGTTAATTTTAAATTAGCTGTTAGTAATGTTGCTGTGATAAAATGTACCTTGGAGATAGCTGCTGGCATTAACATTGTTCAAGTTAGTTGAACAAAACCTGAAGTGCACTGGTTTTCATAAGGGTTTAAGCAATTAGAAAATGGTTTGTGTTAGTTTTCAGGTGAAGTAACACCTAGAATGATGCCACAGTACAAAGACAAAATGATCGATTTTAACAATTGGCTAAAATTTTGGTGTCATTCAAAGGGGATCCAGTGTCTGTCAGCCTGGGATGACATGCTCGACAAGCCACATTGCTTCACTAGGGATGGCTTGCACCTGTCACCACTGGGCTTTCGGATATTGGCAAAGGCTCTTGCCACCCCCATAGTGCCTTTTTTAGGCAAGGCTCAAAAGTCAAACCCACCCCCATAGACAGCACAAGGAACAAGAAACTTAGGGTAATGCTGCTAAATGCCAGAAATCTTAACCTCAAGATGCATGCACTCGAAGCTCTCCTCAGTATGGAAAACATTGATATCTGTGCAGAGACAGAAACCTGGTTCAAGGCTCCAGAGAGCACCCCAGCACTACCAGGCTATACCTCATATCATGCTTTTCGGCCCCAAAACCTGGACCGAACCACAAAAGGAGGGGGAGTTTCCATATTTATCAAGGATATCCACACCTCCAGGTTAGTGGAATTGCACGAAGTATCGGAGACCATCCATGTGCAACTAACAGTGGGCAAGACTGCTTTTCAGTTTATAGCATCCTACAGACCACCCTCTCAAAGTCAGGAATCCCACTCGGCTTTCCTGAAAACATTGGAGAACATGAAGATCTCTCCGAACACCATTATATTGGGTGACTTCAACTACCCAAACATTGCCTGGGAGCACTACTCAAGCCCCAGCACCTTAGCCCAAAGGTTCCTGGAAATTATAAACTCAAATGCTATGGAACAACTAGTCACCACTCCCACAAGAGGGGACAACATACTAGACCTGATCATTACCAACATGGGGACTCTATGCTCCACACCAGAAGTATATCCCTCATTGGTAAGATCAGACCATAAATTAATTTCACTGGATGTCCACATCCCGACTCCACCCCCAGCCCAGAAAACCACAGTGAAAAACTTATCAAAAGTGAACTTCTCACTTCTCATAACTGAAGTGGAATCCTTCAAGGCCCCAGGGCCAGTGGAAACCACTGCCCAAACTGCAGAATCCTATATAAACACATTCTACGGACATCTCCAGGAATGCATGGATCATGCTATCCCAAACAAAACCAAGACCCAATCATCCAAAGGCAGGCGTCCAGTCTGGTGGACCCCTGCCATAAATAAACTGTACAACAGAAGGAGGAAGCTACTACATGATAGAGCAAAATCCCTAATAGGGAAGGCATCTCTGATCAGTACTAGCAAAAAATTACGATCCCTCATAAAATTCGCCAAGGCCGGCTTCGAGAGAAAAATTGCACAGGACACCAAAGACAATCATAAGGCTTTTTTCAGTTATGTTAGAAACCTGGGATGCAACTCCCAGACTTGTTCTGAGTTGATTCTAAATGACAAAAAATACACTGAACCCACAGACATCGCCAATATCCTAGCAGACAGGTTCAGTGCAAACTTCTCCACCCCCACCCCCCAAAAGAGCAAGTATCTATCCCAGCAGAGGGCTGCCTCCCAAACATCTCTGATGCTCAGGTGAAGGCTGCCCTCTCCAAAGCAAAAAACACTGCTTCCATGGGACCAGATGGCGTCCCAGGTTGCATCCTACATGAACTCCAAGAGGAACTAATCCCTCAAATAAAACAGCTATACAATCTCAGCCTCACTACAGGATATGTGCCCACAGAATGGTGTACAGCAACAGTGGTCCCACTCCACAAAGGTGGAGCCTCTGGACCCTGGAAACTATCGCTCCATAAGCCTGACTAGCTTAGTCTGCAAGGCTATGGAGAGGATCATCATGGAACTCATAAACAAAGACATTGGGGACCTACAGACACTAGATCCTACCCAGTTCGGCTTTGTCAAGGGCAGATCCTGCCTTTTTGAACCTGGTTGACTTCTTTGAAACAGTCACCAAAGCCATAGATGAAGGGAAGGTAGTCCACACAGCCTATCTGGACCTTGCAAAGGCATTTGACACAATACCCCACTCGGGCATCATAGATAAGCTATCCAGCTTAAATATAAACCCCTATGTCACAAGATGGGTGCAAACTGGCTCAAAGACAGAACCCACAGAGTGAGAGTTGCTGGAGCCATGTCAGACTCGAAACCAGTCACAAGTGGCATCCCACAGGGTTCTGTCCTGGGACCACTCTTGTTCGGTATATACTTTTCCGAGGTACAGGCAAACATGGGAGGACTACGGCTCACCAAGTTCAGAGCGACTGCAAACTGGGCGCCATAATCAACTCTCCAGCTGACACAAACATCCTTCAAAAGGTCTCACAGAGACAGATAACTGGTGCCAGCCCATGGTTTAAAGCTAAATGCCAAAAATGTATAGTCATACCCTTTGGCAAAACAATGTGCCCACAAATTACCACATAGGCAGAAACCCATTAAGTACAGAGAAAGTTATTAGGGACCTGGGGACCCAAGTTGATAGCAATCTCTCCTTTGAAAACCACATTGCCAAAGTGGTTAGAAAGACCTTCTACATAGCCCATCTCATCATGAAGGGTTTCACATCTAGATCAAGAGAGGTAATCGTGCCCTTTATTCATTCCTCATCAGGCCCATCATAGAATACAATGCCCCTTTTGGGATGTACCTTACCCGACACCTGCAGCAATTAGAAAGACCCCAAAAGTATCTCACCAAGAGGATCAAGGGTCTCAAACAGATGCCATATGCTGCTCGGTTAAAAAAACTCCAGCTCTACTCAGTTGCATACCGCATACTTTGAGGCAATCTATGCCTGACATACAAAGCTATGTCAAATCCAGAATTAATGGACATGCTCCACCTCAGTAAATCTAAATCCCTTAGAGCCACACTCGAGGGACTTGAACCTCAGCACAGAAATAAATAGAACTTGCTGGAGGGACAGGTTCATAACTCAGAGGCTCCCTTCGCTCTGGAATAGAATTCCAGTTCATGTGAGGCAGAGCACCTCACTGAATCTCTTCAAGAAGAATCTCGATAGGTGGATGTGGGATCGTAGGTTTGTCCCAGGGATTACTCCCGTGTCACTATTAGACAGAGGCACAGTAAACTAAACCTTAAAAAGGGCACAGTATACTCAAATCAAGGGGTGGTGTAAGCCATACAGAATCGGGCTAGGCTTATCATTGCCACAGGGCAGATAGCCTAGTATGAACCTATGAACCTATGAACATAAACTATAGTAATATAATTTGCAATGCAGTGTTCTCTTCTTTTTATTAATAATTCTGTTGAGAGGTAGCTGATAGAATACATGAGTGTTTTCTGTCTAACTGCCATTTTTTAAGACACTGAGTGTTATAAAATTAATTTGAAATTCTCTCTACAAATGGTGTTAAGTAACAATTTTCCCTTGCAAGGGTTTTATACAAGAAGGTTTCTTCCTTAGCATTTAGACGCATGTTTCCTTATTAAAGAAATACGGGCACCTGCAGGCAGGTGCAAGGGGGTGCACTTGCACCCCCCTCGAATCAGCTGACCAAGAAATTAATTGTATTTTAATTTTTTTAAAAAGTTCCTCTTTAAGAATGCCCTTTGCATCCCGTCCAGTCACACAGATGCAACAAGTGTTTGTGACCTGTTTTCATCTTCTGTGTCTGTGTGACCGATGGTTTACGTCTTTGTCTTTCGCGCTTACTGGGAATTTGAATTCCAGAGGACATTTGGATTGTGCAGATGAATGTAGAAGTGAGAGGTAGGTGTGTTGACAGCATATATTAAGCACTGATTGTATAGGTTTATATGGCAGATGGTGCAGACTATACAGTATGACTTTTATGGCCACTGAAATGTCAAATTTTATTTTATATTTTATTAATGGGGTAAGCATATAAGAAGTATTTTTTTGGATAAGTATTTTGGTCTTATTGCTTCAGTTTATAAGTGAAGTATGAGAAAAAAAAACAGAGGACTTTATAGGTGTTGAAAATACTGAAACGACCTGAAGGGAAAATGCTAACACCTCTAAATTCACTGATTTTGCTCTATTTAACAAAGTACTTATTCAAAAATAATCGTCACTTCACATTCAACATCACTTACATGTAAATCAAATTGTCACATGACTCCTGATCCACAAATTAAAAACATTTTAAATGTCATTTTTTCAAAGTACAATTTAGTGAAACCACATTGTTTAAACCAGGACTGAACATTGCCAATATAACTTCCGTGTTTCCAAAATGTTATTAGAAATCACCTCCCCTCAAATGATTTTTAGGTTGTTCACTAACTTGAAACATAATGCTTTTAAAGCACTTACACAGTGAATCGTGCTTTTCTGCAACATACTTCATACCCATCCACTTAGAAGCATAAATACGCTCCTATATTCTTCTACTTGGCTTTAATAATCTTACCCACATAATATGCTGATCAAATTATGCATGTGACAAAAAATACTAACCCCCTTGAATAGTGTGAAAATTTACTATAATACCATAAATGTTATTATGGTGGTGGTGCTGCAGTAGCTTTGTTGCCTCACGGTAAGATGTCCTGTTCGATTCTCAGCTAGAGCGTCTTCTGTGTGGAGACATGCGTGAATGGGCATACCTTCGTTGAAGGTTGTGCATCAGGGCCATCAACTCAGCATGTAAAAATCTACTGCCAATCATTAGCGGACCAGAGTTCCGCTGTGGCGACCCCTAACCGGGAAAAGCCGAAAGACACAACGACAACCATAAATGTTATTATTACTGGCAATGTGGAATAAAGAATCACTGTTGATGGATTTGTACTGTTCACAAGCTCCACAAAGAAGGTGCCACTTTTGTCATTGCTCCTGATTTAGTAACAGCCCTCCTCTCCAGTAATATTTTCCAAGATCTCCCTTTCTTAGAAATAATCTTAGCATATGTTCCCACAACCTTTCTTAATTCTTTATTACCCAACATTTCCAAATTTCACAAATAATATTCACAATTTCTTTAACATCACAATAATGTATGAAAAAAACTTTGTAAGTATTATTAGAACTTTAATAGTCAGAACTGCAGTATCAAATTTAGGATAGTTCAGAATGTAGACAGTTCAAAATGTTAACAGCTCAGTCTGTAAAGAGAGGTGGGTGTAAGGGGTGTGCCAGTGTTTGTGCTAGTGTTAGTAGGATAAGGTTAGGGTAAATGTTAAGTAAGGGGAATGCTTTTGTGTTGTGTGTGTTTACTGGTGCACGTTTCTGCATATGAGTATATAGTGTATAGTGACAAAGCCCTGCTGCTAACTTTAATGAAGAGTGACAACCCTAGCCCTAACCCTGACCCTAAGCCTGCACCTTATCTTAGAAAAAAAACTTTACGTAACATTATTTAGACAAACCAGGTCCTATGGTGCTGCTGTGGCGTAGGGGTACTTTTTATTGTACATTTCAGTTTCAGACTTCATATCATTCAGAAAATGTATTCTAACACAAATCCTTTTATTCTAGCAACTTTCTAAATGTGTCCCTAGCTTTGGGTCTTTATCCCCAACATTATAACAGACTTTGTCCAGATTTCTTGTGTTAAGAGATTGAGAGGTATGGTGTGCATGTGTATCTGTATGTATGTATAAGAAGGAGGTAGCATACCCCAGCTGTCCATGTTTTTGGAGAATGTTCAGATTTTTGCCCCATATTCCTCCTAAAAAACATTGAAGTTGCTAAATAATGACAGACATTTGTGTTTTAGCTGTCATATCCTTTTGAAAAATACATACTAACATAAATCCTGATTTTCTAGCAATGTTCTAAGTTCATGAGAACAATATTTATAATCTGCTCCTATTTATTTTAGGCTTTGTCCTGATTTCTTGCACTAAGAGGTTGAGGTGTGTGTGAGAGAGATTGAAATGCCCCGGTTAGAGTTAGCAGGTGGAATTTATTTTCAAGTGCATTTTCAAGGAATTGTGAGCTTCAAGTGAAGAGAAATTTACTGCTGCTCATGCTAAGTCTGCTAAAAATGTGAAGCTGTTATGTTTAGCAAATTGTATCATTATTGTGGTATAGAATTTTAAAGCAGTGTTAGTAGCACAGCAGGTAGCATACTTGCATACTAATACAGAAAGTTGCAGGTTCTACTCCCACAGCATTTGTATTTGGGGGGGGGTAGAGTACTGCAGTCCTCAGTATGTCCTCTTTTGGATGAGATGCCTAATAACTATGAGCTTGTTTTTCAGCTTACCACCCATTCCCTATTGCAGTATACCAGATTACCATTTTTTTTAATATAACATAGGCAATTTATTCTTCAAGGGCAGCAGGCACTGAATTTGTAGATGAAACACTGAAATATAAATTTGTTTTCTAGCAAGAACCTCTTCATTAGTTTCAGATTTCTCTAATGTGGAATTATGCAGATGACTTTTACTTCTGCAGAAGTTGTGCATATTGACTGATAGTGGTGGATTGTAATGACAGATGTTTGAGTGGCCTTTTATGGTTGAAATTAAATTGGGCAATTTGTCATTATTGGTTCATATGTTTTATTTCAATGGGGGGTAGAGTACTGCAGTCCTAAGTATGTCCTCTTTTGGATGAGATGCCTAATAACTATGAGCTTGTTTTTCAGCTTACCACCCATTCCCTGTTGCAGTATACCAGATTACCATTTTGTTTAGTATAACATAGGCAATTTATTCTTCAAGGGCAGCAGGCACTGAATTTGTAGATGAAACAGTGAAATATAAATTTGTTTTCTAGCAACAACCTCTTCATTAGTTTCAGATTTCTCTAATGTGGAATTATGCAGATGACGTTTACTTCTGCAGAAGTTGTGCATATTGACTGATAGTGGTGGATTGTAATGACAGATGTTTGAGTGGCCTTTTATGGTTGAAATTAAATTGGGCAATTTGTCATTATTGGTTCATATAGCAATAACCCACGCCTGGGTGTGGTTAATGCTAAATTTACCCACGGTTGGCGTGGTTTGGTCCCGAGGGCGAAGCCCAAACGTGAACCGTGAAAGCCAAAAAAAGCATACCATACCGACATTATTTAAGAAGAAACTGTTACTTCTTAAATACTGGCATAGTATAATGCCTGTTTACTGCCCTTCCGCAGATGTCTGGCATCTAAAGCAAGATCTCCGTTGCTTTTTCGAATGTCTCTATGTTAAATGAGTTTAACATAGCGAGACAGTGGCGAGAAAATAAACGGGCATCTCCGTTGCTTATTTTAAAACTGTCTCGTTATGTTAAACTCATTTAACACTCGAAGACACGGAGATCTTGCTTTCTCCAATGGGTTTAACAGAGATCTCCGTTGCTTATTTTTATGTTAAACCCATTTAACATAGCGAGACAGTGTTTTTAAAAAGTTATACTAATGGAAAAAGTCCGGGCGACGGACCTTTTCCATTAGTATAACTGGCCAATCAGCGATCATGGTATAATATGTTTTATTTCATTGCTTACTAGGAAAATGTTCAAAACTATAAATTTAAAATACATTCTATCAAGTGGTGCTGTATTATACAAGGGATATAATTCAATTATTATATATTAGAATTGATTCACCTTCCTGATTGTATTAAAGAACTTTTGCATGGTCCTAAAATGTGTGCAAGGGGCCAAAGATTTGAAAACAGCCCAAAGGTAAACTTAACCTGCCAATGGCCAGATGCATTTTCTTTGAATGTGGGTTTCAATGCTGTTTCAGTTAATGTGACTTTCAAAGGTAGAGAAGTTTTAATGCCAAGTCTGTTTTCATTGTGAGACTATTACTTCATTTAACAAATGTCTATCAGTGTTTATGCTATAAAATTTGTAAATTAAATTGAAATATCTGTAACATCGTAGAAGTAAAGCATAAAACAGTATGCACATAGAGTTTTGAACAGTGTGTATGGCAACTGGGGAGAAATAGCCAAGTGATGGGACACTGAAATGGCTGTGTGGGGGGGGGCTGTGTGTCGGGGGAGTGGGTGGGGCTCTGGGTTTGCACCCCCCTGCAAAACAATCCTCATGTTTTAAAGAAATACTGCCCCAGTCCTCATATTATGCACCACACTGGAACTTTGTTAGTTGCAGTCCTTGGTTAAAGTGATCTGTTTTTTTTGGAAGCATGTATTTGTAAGCCTTGCCCACTCTTTGTGTATTCATTCCACAATTTAAGTATATTTACATAAGTATAATAATCTTGCCTTCTGAGATTGGTTTACATAATACACAAGCATTGACTGGACTAGCATGCTACAGTTGCTTTAACTGAGTCCTTCATTTATCCACGACTGAATGGACTTGTTTTCAGACAAAGGCATTCCTATTATCAAATGAAAAGGAAGAGCATTTAAAATAAACATTGCTCTATGTATCTAAAATCAGAACTTTATTATACTATATGAGCTACTCTTTTTAATTTTTTTTCACTCAAAGTAGAATATTACATTTGCACATCACTTACTGTAAAGCATCTGCAACCTAAAGTTACATGTGGTGGAAAAGCATGCAGTTAACCCTCCAAGTACTGGGCATCTGATAACAGAAGTGGCTTGTTTTGCATCCATTTCATTTCTCATATAGCACAGGTTTTATATGCTCTTTTTGCAATGCAAGTGGGGATCTGCCAGCTTTCTTAATTTTATTATCCATGTTTTTAAGGCAATATGATCTGTAAATATTACTCAATATTTTTCAGTGCTGTACAGATTAAATCTAAGCTTTGTATACAAATAAACATATTTTAACTGGCAACAGTGTGTGGCATATGTCACCATTTTCAGTAGGTATATATCTCTGTACAAGTATAGTTAATAACAGGGTTATAATTAATGACAGAGAAGAGAAGACAGCATTATAATATAGTATAGTTATAATATAGTACAGTTATAATATAGTATAGTTATAATACGGAGATATGTGTGAATGGGCGTACCTTCGTTGAAGGTTGTGCGTCAGAGATGGCAACTCAGCACGTAAAAATCTACTGCCAATCATTAGCGGACCGGAGTTCCACTGTGGCGACCCCTAACCAGGAAAAGCTGAAAGACAGAAACAAACATAGATGTTACACCAGCTTATTGTAGAACAGGCTTGTCAATCACTGGCCTACCTTGATACCTTGTGCAAGTGTTTTGACCCCCTATACTTCATTTATTTCAGCTATTCATGACAATCCTTGTCAAAGCAATAAGACATATGACAGTTTGTGATAGTTAAGTATCTTTCCCAAGACCTCTTTTTCTGTTTGACTGCAGAAATGAAGTTATAGGCTTTAGATTGGCTACTAGTAAATGTAACCTTTGTCCAGGTTTTTTATGATAAGAGGTTGAGAACTAAGGTGAGACGTGAGAACTGAATTCACTAAATGATAGCCATTTAAGTTTCAGTCTTCCTATCCTTCAGGAAACTGATGATTTGGCTTAGTGGTATGTTGCTCTGACTATAGTGCACAGCATCCTGGGTTCAAGGCTTATCAGTAAAATGCATGGTGGTAACACATTTTATTTTAGTAACTTTCCAAAATTATACAAGCAATGTTGAAAACGTGTCCCTGGTTTTTGGCCTTTTGCCCCCCCCCCCCCCAAAAAGAAACTGAAATTGAAAATAAGTGTGAGAAGCTGTGCAAGATGCCTATGGCTTACACTACTGTCATTCTATTTATAGTGTGGGTGTGTAAGTAGACTTTTATGATGGAAATGTTCTGAATGGGGCAGTTTTGTCATTATTGGCTCATGCATTTTGTTTCATTGCCTACAGTACAGCCTACTGGAAAAAATGTTCAAACAATAAATTTAAAATGTGCTCTAACAAGTGTGCTGTATTATACAAGGAATATAATTTAATAAAGCCAGGAAGGTGTATCAAAGAAAAGAACCCATGTATGTTTCTTGTTTTGTGTGCAAGGGGCCAATGATTTGAAAACAGCCCAAAGGTAATCTTTATCCACCACTGGCTAGATGCATTTTCTTTGGATTTGATGTGGGTTTCAATGCTGTTTCAAAGAATGTCAGTTTCAATGGCAGAGCAGTTTTAATACCAAGTCTATTTTCATGGTGCAACAGTATTGCTTTGTTTAGCATCTTTGTTTAGCAGATGTATTAGTGTCTGTGCATTGTGCTGTAAAATGTAAAAATATAATCCAAATAATCATTGTAGAAGTAAAGCAGTATGCACACATTAGTGTTTATGGTAAATGGGGTGAAATAGCTAGGTAATGGGACATTGGAATGGCCATATTTTAATTGCCTGTTCTTCAGTTTGCGATTGAAAGTTGGCATCCCACAATTCCATTGGAGTGGGTGGGGTTACATAATTATGTATGCAAATTATATGTTAATCTTTGTACAGATTTGTACCAATATTTCATGGGCTTTGTCCAGTTTTTGATGTTTCCAGGCTGAGAGGTATGGTGTGTGTATGTGTGTAGACATCTTAAAGTGTGTTTCTTGTTTTCACCTCACAGGTGGCGAGGTGGGTCAGGGTCCCTCCTGCAGGCAATCTGATAGTGGTGTCCATACAGACACTGATAATGATGATAGGTGTGTTGAGGCACAGACGAGGTTGTCAGGGGCTGAAGCTGTACCATCATTTGACATGGGACAGGACAGTATGGTATCTATGGCACATGTGTCTGGACACAGCAGCCATAACCGGATGTCCGGCATGTTACCACACAGGCAGATGTACAGGGGTGCTCGTAGGAGGGCTGCTGGTCATCATGCCAATGGCAGAGGTGCCACATCTGGTGCCACCAGATGCATGTTTCAGGCCATCATGGAGGCGCAGGCATGTATGGAATGGTATACCAGACAGGGTCTGAGGCTGTAAGAGGGATACTCATTCAGCTGTTATTGACAACATCCTTGATCTTGCAGGTGCCCACTACTATTTTTCAGAGGTCATGGATAGACGGTTGGGTGAGATGGTGGGAATCCTCGACCGTGGAATGTCTATGCTTGAGCATATGGTGGGAGTAGTGCGACAGCCACGTGGACATAGGCCAGTGACACCAACAGCTGGAGGTTGACATGGATCTGCCAGAACTCAGAGCCACTCCCGTAGTGGCAGTACCAGCCCCAGCACTGCAGGGGGGCACTGTCCACACCACAATACAGCAGGCCAGGTGCACATGCCCCTGGGCATTCCCAGGAGGGACCTTGATCCAGCAGACATATGTCATCATCAGGGGAGAGTACCATATCATGGCTTGTACCTGGTGGTGCCCATGGAACACCTCACAGGCACAGTTCTTGTGTCCATGGCCAGAGACGGTGAACTGCACAGCCTGCTAGAGATGGTCTGCAGCTGTCCAACAAACCCCTGTATAGGGCAGCCACATGGCAGAACTGTGTGCATGCATACACACACACACATCACCAACACAGCTAGGGCAACCCCATACCTACACACACCATATCACAACAGCCCAATTAATAATTAAACCCCCCCTCACACACAAAAACATGATGTCAAATGTATGGCTCAGCCTAGGTCTGTGGCATACCAACAGCACACCCTGTGCATATGATGATACCTGTGTCACATCCCTGTCATCCATAACATCAATGTAGGGACCGGCTAATATGATTCTGATGCACAGGGTGACTGTACTACGGTGTACCAATGTAATGCTGTGTAACATGTTGTCAGCACTAAAGTTTAATGCTTACATGTTAGGAAGTGTAGCTGTCCAGCTATAATGTATTATAGCTGTTATTAACACTGAGTGATTGTGGTCTCCATAATGTATTCTGTTTGTGTTGTAGGTATCTATGTGTCAGCAGTATGTTGGTCTGCTGCTGTTTCCTACAAGGGGTATGGCACTGTGGTGACAGCTTGGCTGTGCCATATCCTGGGTACAGGAGAACACGCCACAGGTCTGTATAACAGTTACTGCATGTGCCACGTGGCTGACAGGTCTGGGGGTGTATTCCACTTGAGTGCATGGCGGCTGATGTCAGCAGCCCTTCTACAGTGGACAATGGTAAGTGTACTGGGTGGTACACACCACATGTTTGTGTATAACACACACAGAGGCTTTGGTGTTGATGCAATACACAGAGAATAGTGTACACATGGATGTATGTACTTGTGCAAGGAACCCATTTTACCTATGTAATTCCACCAAGACAGAATAGGCACAACAACACATTGGGAAATATGCAGTCTGCTAGTATAATGTCATTAACGATGGTACTGGCAGGGTATATGTCCCCTTCCCCTATGTAGTGCAATCCTCAACTCTATATTCATAGGTGTGCTGGTGTGGGTGGCACAGCCCTACCCTTTGGAGGGTGTGAAGTGCTGTAGAACCACGGATAGTGTGATTGACAACTACTTAACCTGTTAACATGAACTGTACAGTATTACAGCCAGCTGAGTGGGGGGATACACTCAACAGTAACTGCAATGATAGTGGCTGTGTCCACAAGAGCCATATCCAGCTATATATACAAGCTCCAGTATCACTGTACACCTATACAGTGGGGAAGAGGGCATTTACACATGTACTACTAGTTGCGATGGAATGTATTTCCACAGGATGATACCTGTGAAATGTTAGCATTTGCCAGGCAGTTCTCAGATAGATGACCTCCTGGGACATGTATATTCTGCAAATGGAAGTAGATCCCTTAACATACAAACACACTCTTACTTGGCAACACTGAGACTAGAAACCCTACCTAGGTATGTAGAGCTACTGATGTGTGTGGCCTTATTTGCACACACCACACAGTTTTTAGGATGAGGTGTGTTCCAGGTCACATGTTACATGAAGAACATCCCCTGTACAGTATGGTAATGGGGGATGTACTGGTTGTTTATGAACAATACATAGTGTGACATACTGTCATATACACATTGATAAACACATAACAGTCATACACAAATCTGAGAGACCTGGGCTTATCAGTGCTAACTACTTGTCAGTGTGTCCATTCTGTTACAGATAAGTTGCACACAGCACATGCATAACTGGGCTGGATAGTGTTATCAGTTACCTGTATGGTTGATGGTGACAGTGGTCCCCATACAGTGGAACATGGGACATGTACGGGGGTACCATGGTGTAAACACAGTATACACAACAACCACATCCCACAGTGGATATTGTACACACTGAAACCCATGATAATACTCTGACATACCCACCATCACACATTGACCAGGACTGCAATACAACCCCGTGTCTATACCAAGAGTGCTACTACAGGGATATGCATCTAATGCACATGCCGCAGGGACAGTAGGGTGATGCACTGTTATGGCTCTCCTACGGTCAGCAGCATCACTATCCCTAATAATGTGTGGCAAGGTATACTGTATTAGGAGAATGTAGCCTCGGAATGCTGTATCCTGCAAATATACACACTTGCAAACATACACACACTTGCCAGAACTCAGAGTGTGTCCCATGCCTATCAACTCATTTGTACAACAGTGCTGTGATGGTACTGCAAGCCCCAGGTAGCCCATAGGGTGAAGAGTATAACAAGGTACATGTAATGTCCAGTACAACAGCAGCCACATCTAACTATGGCAATGGGGGGGTGCGGTGGGTATGTAGGGCCTCAAGGTATTATCAACTACAGGTCTACAAACACACAGACACTGTTATTCTCAGTAATGCACACGTACACATTTGTCAGTACTGGGGTCCATCGGTGCAGGTGTTCATAGGTGTGTACCAGGCTATTGTCCATGGAGAGATGGGAAGTGTAGGGGATGTGTGTACAGTGGTATCATGCCACCTGCCATTTGCCAGCAGGCCATCAACAGATACCACAGGGGTGATCTTCAGGATGAGAGTTACATGCATCATCCAATCATCTGATTGTCTCTTGCAGAGGGCCAGTGAGGTGCTCCAGTTGACATGTATGCAATATGTATTACATAACATGGTCAGTGTCTGTCTTAGTGACCTGTACCCAAGCATGTTCTGTTGACTGTGTTAGTGCAGTTGAGGTATCCATGGCATGTGGTGCACAGAGGGTGTGGATTCCTAGCTGTGGCATTCATAACACAGCTGGGCAGACATGTCAGTGTCACTCAAGCATAGATTGCTGTAAGCAGCCAAGATGGAGTCCCGACATCTGCACATCTGTACTGAGGACAGACAGACATCAGCTAGCCAACTGGTTACACAGTAGGATGACTGTGTTGACAGACAGAAGTCTGACACTGATAGGTATGCCATTTTGTCTAACAGAATCCTGGTTAAAACCAACAACAAAAGACAATAAAGTATTACCTTCAGGGTACATACTAAGGGTTGACCGCACAACCAGGAAAGGTGGAGGGGTAGCCTTACTATATAAAAATACACTCAATATTACTATGGCTACATCAGTACCACCCCAGTTTAGCAACACAAAAATCCTAATAGCCATACTAATAATCAACAAAAATAAAAGCTTAAACATTGCCTGTATATATATTCCCACAGGTAATAATGCAACCACATTAGAGGGCATCCTCAGTTGGATATCCACCACCCATCCTCATGAAATGATTATCCTTGGTGACATGAATATCGACTGGTATGCATGCTCCTCAGAATCACCCTCAAATCATGTGAACTTACACGGGTTCACACAGATCATAACCTCCCATACCAGAATAACTAATGCTAACAATAAAGAGAGCATCATTGACTGAATCCTCGTCAATAACCACCCCCAAATTTATAAAGCAGGGATTATTCCAGATAGCCCAAGTGATCACTTTATAACCTACGTGATCAAGCATAAGTCTGACATTCCCCAGCAATCAAACCTTAAAACTATCAGGAACAAAAAATACTTCAGCCTTCAAAACTTCCTTACTGAACTCAAAGCATTCAACTGGACTACCCTAAAACACCTCCCATTAAACAATTCAGTTTGTTACTTTAATACTAAATTCCTTACAAAACTTGAATCTCATGCTCCTACGTGGACCATCAGAGTCAGAAATAAAAAAGTCGCTTGGCTCTCTAAAGACACCAAAGCAAAAATTCTAATCAAAAAGCTTGGGACACCTGGTGCTCAACTAGGGACCCAGTAGACCACCTACAATACAAACAGCTCAGGAGCTGTACAAAAAACTCAATCTTACTAGATAAAAAGAACTACTACTGCCACCTTCAACAAACACACCACAACAATCCCCAAAAGTTCTGGGCAGGAATCAACAGAGTCCTCCACCCAGGTCAAACTACCACCCCAAGCCCCTGTACCCACAGCCAAATCTCCCTTGAGGAGACAGCTAATGCCTTCACTAGTTTTTCCATCGAAACAGTTCAGTCACTCGCTAACCAACTAACCTCTAACCACTCCTTCCCAGAGCTACCGAAGCCCACAACCCAACCAACATTTAGCCTCCAACCAGTATCTATGACTCTTATCTGAGTCCTCCTAAAAAATTAAAACCTACCACTCTAGCTGCAGATCTTCTACCAGCTGAATACTTGAAAAAAATCAGCTGATGTCATTGACTACCCTATATCATTACTTATCATTAGAACTATCACCGAAACCACCATCCCCTCCCTATGGAAAATATCACATATCATTCTTCTCTATGAAGGGGGCAGCTCCACTGAGCTTTCTAACTACAGCCCCATAGCTATTTTGTCTCCATTAGCCAAAATTATGGAGAAATGTGTCCACAGACAACTCATAGCCCACCTTATGCAAAACAAGCTGTTGACTGACTCTCAGCATGACTTTAGACCTAATCATAGTACCACCACAGCCCTCCTATCTTTTACTAATACTATAAACCTTAACAGAAACAGCAATAAACTGTCTTCATCCCTCTTCCTAGATCTCTTGAAAGACTTCAATATGGTTAATCACCAGCTCCTCATCAATACTCTGAAAGCACTACTTTTTAAAAAACCATACCATCCAACGGTTCCAATCTTACCTGCAGGGTAGAGAACAGGCCGTCCTCTGGCAGGACAAACTGTCAACCCACCTTCCCATTTTCCTTGGGGTCCCCCAGGGATCTATACTTGGTCCCCTTCTTTTTTCCATCTTCATAAATGACCTTCACACGGTCATTCCAGATGCTACTTGCATTCAATATGCAGATGACTCGACCTTAATCTACTCTGCCTCCACAGAAACTGAACTTAAGACATTAACTCAGAATACCTTCAACTCAGTTGAAAACTGGTTGGCTAATCGCTGGCTTCTACTCAATCCCAAAAAAGCAAAATTATTTATTTTCACTCCCTCCTGTAAGTCCACATCTCCATCTTTCAATATTACATCTAACAATGGGACCTTGATTTCCCCAGATATCCACAAGAAACTCTTAGGTGTCATTATAGATAACAACCTCAAATATGACCTGCATGTTAACCATACTATCAAAACCATTAATAAGAAACTCAGCTTCCTTTACAAGATTAAGCCCTTTCACACTCCCCTTGCCAGGACAACCACAGCTCAATCCCATCTTCTGTATACCCTGCTATATGCCTCTCCATTATTCGCCAACCTAAACAAATCCTCTCTTAATAAACTCTCAAGTTGCTACAACCACATAGCTTGATTTGCTACAGGCTTGGCATATAGGACTCACCATTGCACTAATCTTAAACTCCTAGATTGGCTGGAATTTCCTAGCCTTCTAAAATATAACCAGCTTATAGTAGCCCATAAAGTACTCAACCACCCTGAAAATACACCTGCATTAAACATCATTATCTTCCCCCATAGTAACTCTAGAACTCTACACTCATCCGCAAGGCTTATGGCTCAGACTCTTAGAGCCATTAACAGTGCTGGAGACTCCCTTTTTGCCAACTCTGTCGACAAAACATGGAACTCTCTACCAGCAACTCTTAGTCTTGAACCCTCTCTAACACTTTTCAAAAAAAATCTTAGGACATATTTTAAAACACACTGGCTATGCCCCTGTACTAACCCTGATTAAATACTCTCCTAACTCTCATAATGTCTCTGTACTAAACCCTTGTACTCTCCAGGGTTTACATGTAGTGACCAAATTTGCTCTGTTTTCAGTTAGACCATAATGTCTGTGTAATTTATTATTCAAACATATGATTGACTAATGTCTGTATCAATGTATGATTGTTCCAGTGTAACCAGATGACTGACTAATATGTTTTGCCCATTGTAAGTCTTTCAATGTATCTCGTGTTTTGCCCTTTGTAAGTCTAGCTATGTATTCTTATTCCTCTATAAGTGTATTTTTTTCTAAATTAAATTTTCTATACATCTTGTGGAGCTTTTTTCCCAGGGTCTCCACTGAAAATGGACATGTATCCAGTCGGACTATCCCAGTCAACAAATGTAAAATAATAAATAAAATGAATAAATGTGGACAGTCTAACACACAGTGGTCAGTCCAGAAGTATACACAGAACCCCTTAGTGCAAGACGTGTGGACCAAGCCTGATAAAGTGGATGTTTACAGCCATGTAAATGGGGATATCACGAAAATACTAGAATAGATAAGCTCACACAGTTTATACATTCACACACTCCTGTCTGTCCTGACATATAATAACTGAAGGAGCAGAGGTCACACGCCCACATACTACCCACTAGTTAGTGACATACATCTGTACAGCATCCCATTGTTTTGTCAGAAATACAAAACAGTTAGGGTGGTCGGCCAACAGTACATCTGACAAATATCTGGACATAACATCCCACTGGGTAAATATACTGAGCTGTTAGGCATGTCACAAAGCACTGTGCAAACTACAGGCAGACTGCCACAACACTAGCCTACATTTCTTATGGGGTAATACATATGTACCTGCAAATATAGCAGGTTGTACAGGCATGTAACAGCACGGAGTAACAGACACCTGTGTGAAAGCGCCTACCCACAACCAATCTGAACACAGCCACAGTCACATATGGTAAGCGTGCTTAAATTACAGTATATGGACTGCCTAACTGTGGTATGGGACATGTGTCGGTCTGGCCCTACAAACATGTCCACTGATAGGGTACCATACACTGGAGCAGCATGCAACATCAGATAGAACAGGACCAAGAACAATGACATCTACACAGTCTGTACACAGGCCAAGGTACATATTCACAATACACATTCTGTCAACAATCACCATAAGTACACAAACCTCACTACTGTACACACTATAACAGAATGTCCAGGTTTTGTCCTCAAATATAAGCCCTACTATACATAACATGTTTAGCAGTCTGATATCTCACTGGCTTGTTATCAGGTATGATGTCAATAAATATTGATGTACTGAACATATGCACCTCTTACTGCATGACATATGTACAAAGGTTAACAGAGTTGTAGCTGGAGACACAAACACAGGGCCAATATTGACATGTTGCTGTGATAAACTCATATATTTACTGGTGTAACAGGGTTTTTTGTGACATATGTCTTCTGAGGGATATGAAGTCAGTAACTCACATGGCTGTCACCATGTACTGACTGCAATCCTCAGAGTATGCTAATGCATTTCTAATGATATGACATGTGTGAGTAACACAACACATGTGATACTCGAAACACTGGCCAGTCTGCAGATAGCCCTACAGGTGAGAGCTTCCTCAACCACATAACACTGCCATGACAGATATTAAATCATGTAGACCAGCCATATCCACACAACCCTGTTAAACCAACATTACTTTAGATGGAGAAGAGCAAGACTTATATTCTATCCTCATGTATGGAACATCCCCCTCATGTTTGCTGGCCTGTCTCCACAGTGTATGTTGTAAGGGGTATATCCCACTAACCTCTGTGATGCTGTTTGTCAAACACTGACATGAAGTCCTACTCACAGTGAATGAAAAGGGCCAACACCCACAAGATGTCCTTAGTTATAGAAGTGTGTTTCCATGCAATTGGCTATGGGAATTATACCACAGCTGTTCCACATGCAATCAGCTAGTGGGCAACCGCAATTCATGCACAGGCCATCAACTGATCTTGAGCATCACTTACAAAACACAAGCTGCTGCCTAAGCAAACCAGGTGTACTTTTCCACATCCTACAGAGAGGGAGTGAGAAAGACAGACAAAGACAAAGTAAGAAGGTAGGAGCTAAGCATGTTTGTATCATACACTTACCAGTACATGGTTTCAAACTCTTGCCTGACTATGTATTGATATTACATTCTTATGCAGTTATTGCATGCACCACAGAGCTTACATGTTAGAGAGCTGTCTAAAGGTATCTTTGAAGGTGAGTGACATCAGCAATAGTGACAAAGGAGGGATATGGTAAGTGTAGTACATGTGCCTGTCCACAAAAGCAGGTGTCAAGGAAGACACAACCACACTCTCTCGGGGACTCACACACATTATCACAGCTGGCAGGGTCAGGATTAGAATTCTTAACTAACTAGTTTGCTACACTACAGTATTATGCAGGTATCACATGCACCACAGAGGTTATCAGGCTGATATATGAGAAAGGGGTATGTCAAGGTGACTGACATCAGAAGGCATGCTACAGTAGGGCAATGGGAGTTGTAGTGAGTGTGAATGGCTTCAAACCATTAATCTCCACACACACACACACACACACACACACACACACACACACACACACACACACACACACACACACACACACACACACACACACACATTTGACAGTACTGACATGCATGGGTTCATTGCTTCACAGGTGTGTAGTAGTTGACTGTGCCAGAAGGCTGTACAAGGCTAGGCAAAGGGTATACCTTGGCATCAGGTCACATGACAATGGTCTACAGTGTGGCTCAGGGGTGTAGTCCCTGGATTGGCCCACACAGGTGGGTATTGTATTCACCATCCACTCATCTGGGTTACTATTGTAGGTGGCCAGTGCTGTGCAATGCTTGCCATGTATGTGTTCCATATTCCATAACATGGACGGTGTTAGGGTTGTGTACATGTCCCACATGCAAGTTCTGTGACATGTGGAAGTGTACCTGTAGAGTCTAAGGCATGTTGTGTGGACAGATTGTTATCATCTGATGTGGCAATCCTGACCTTGTGTGGTGAGAACTGGCTATGGAACTGAGGTTGTGGCCTGCACCTACATTGACCGCAAGATATAGGTATTCACTGGTGTTAGTGGCATCTGTCCATACAGGGCATGTGTATAAGACATGGTATTTCCTTTGTGGGTTACATTTGCTGACTCTACAGTTGTTGCAGGCATCCAGTGGGGAACATAGCAAAGGACCACTTTGAGCAATTATTTCCCTATTGTAGGGATGGAACAGGGTACCATGTCCTCTGTATTCCACTGCAATCACACCGTGGTTACTATCTGTGGTCAATATGCAGGGAACTACCAATATAGTGGTTGTTGTCTAGCCATGTGTGTTTGTGTATGAGACATGGGTGGAGAGTGCTCTGGGTAATAAAAGGGTTGCCTATACTGTTCACCAATCCATAATGTCACATATAGGAGTCTGGATTGTCTACACCAGCCTCTCTGCTGTTTGACATCTGTTGTCCTAAGAAATTTGCAAAACCTGCCCCACAATGAGTCCTGTTATTACACAATCACAGCCACCTCCACACAGGATACTGATGACAAACACACACACTTGACAGTACTGAGATTCAAACCCCCTACCTAGATATGTATTGCTACTATAGTATACCGCATTTATTGCACGTGCCATGGAGCTTATAGGGCAAGCTCTTCTCCAAAGATGTATTTCAAGGGGAATGACATCAGCAGGCTTGCCAGAGTAGGGCAATGGAAAGTGCAGTGACTGTGACTGGCCACAAAAGCATTGATTCCCACACACACACACACACACACACACACACACACACACACACACACACACACACATACACGCAGAGTCTCACATTTGCCATCTCTGGGATTAGAGCTCCTACCTAACTAGTACATCACACTATAGCATTACACAGTTATAGCACAAGCCACAGAGCTTATAGGACTAGCCCTTCTCCAAAGCTGTATTTCAAGGTGAATGACATCAGCAGGCTTACCAAAGTAGAGCAATGGAAAGTGTAGGGACTGTAACTGGCCTCAAAAGCATTGATCTCCCACAAACACACACACAGAGTGTCTCACAATTGTCATGTCTGGGATTAGAACTCCTACCTAACTAGTTCATAGGTTCATAGGTTCATAGGTTCATACTAGGCTATCTGCCCTAGGGCATTTATAAGCCTAGCCAGAATGTGTTTGGCTTTCGCCACCCATTTTAAATTTATTTTGCTATGCCCTTTTTCGAGGTTAGTATACTGTGCCTCTGTCTAACAGTGACACAGAAGTGATACCCGGGGTAAACCTACGATCTCCCATCCACTCATCAAGATTCCTCTTGAAGAGAGTCAATGAGGTACTCTGCCTAACCTGGACTGGGATTTTATTCCAGAGTGAAGGGAGCCTCTGGGTTATGAATCTGTCCCTCCAGCATGCCCTATTCATTTCAGTGCTGAGGTTCAAGTCTCTCGAGTGCGTAGCTCGATGGGATTTGGATTTTCTGAGGTGCAGCATGTCCATTAATTCTGGGTTGGACATGGCTTTATACGTCAAGCACAGATCGCCTCTGAACAGGTGGTATGTCACTGAGTAGAGCTGGAGTTTCTTTAACCGAGCAGCATATGGCATCTGTTTGAGCCCTTTGATCCTCTTGGTGAGGTACTTTTGGGGTCTTTCCAGTTGCTACAGGTGTCTGGTAAGGTACATCCCAAAAGGGGCATTGTACTCAATTATGGGCCTGATGATGGATGAGTAAAGAGGAACGATGACCTCCCCTGATCTAGATGTAAATCCCTTCATGATTAGGTGGGCTATATAAAATGTTTTTCTAACCACTTTGGCCACATGGTTGTCAAATGAGAGATTGCTATCAACTTGGGTCCCCACGTCCCTAATTACGTCTTCTGTACATAATGGATTACCACCATGTGGTAATTTGTGGGCACTTTGTTTTTGCCAAAGGGGATGACTATACACTTTTTGGCATTTAGCTTGAGGCCATGGCTCTGGCACCAGTTGTCTGTTTCTATGAGGCCCTTTTGGAGGATGCTTGTGTCAGCTAGAGAGTCAATTATGGCACCCAGTTTGCAGTCATTTGCGAACTTGGTCAGCCACAGTCCTTCCGTGTTGGCCTGTACCTCTGAGAAATATATACCAAACAAGAGAGGTCCCAGGACCGAGCCTTGTGGGACACCACTTGTAACTGGTTTGGAGTCTGACATGGCTCCAGCAATTCTAACCATGTGGTTTCTGTCCTTGAGCCAGTTTGCAATCCATCTAGTGACATAGGGGTTTATATTTAAGCTGGTGAGCTTATCTATAATGCCCGAGTGGGGTATTGTATCAAAGGCTTTTGTGAGGTCCAGGTAGGCTGTATGGACCACCTTCCCCTCGTCAATGGCCTTGGTGACTGTTTCAAAGAAATCAACCAGGTTTAAGAGGCAGGATCTGCCCTTAACAAAGCCGAACTGGGTAGGATCCAGTGTCTGTAGGTCCCCAATATCTTTATTTATGAGGTCCTTGATGATCCTTTCCATAGCTTTGCAAACCAAGCTAGTCAGGCTTATGGGGCGATAGTTTACAGGATCCATTGAGGCACCACCTTTATGTAGAGGGACCACTGTTGCTGTATGCCACTCTTTGGGCACATATCCTGTAGTAAGGCTGAGATTGAACAGTAGTTTTATGTTCGGGTTTATCTCTTCTTGGAGTTCATGTAGGACGCAGCCTGGGACACCGTCTGGTCCCATTGATGCTGTGTTTTTTTGCTTTGGAAAGGGTGGCTCTTACCTGAGCATCTGAGATGTCAGGGGGCAGCACTCTGCTGGGATAGACATTTGCCCTTTTGGTGGGGAGGGGGGGAGAAGTTTGCGCTGAACCTGTCAGCTAGGATGTTGGCAATGTCTGTGGGTTTGGTGTATTTTTTGTCATTTTGGACTAATTCTGAGCATATCTGGGAATTACCACCCAGGTTCCTAACATTACTAAAGAAAGCCTTGTGATTATCCTTAGTGTCCTGTGCAATTTTTCTCTTGAAGCTGGCCTTAGACAATTTTATGAGTGCCCGTAGTTTTTTGCTAATACTGATCAGTGATGCCTTCCTTTTTTGGGATTTTGCTCTATCATTTAGCAGCTTCCTCCTTCTATTGTATAGTTTGTTTATGGCTGGGGTCCACCAGACAGGACGTCTGCCTTTGGAGGATTGGGTCTTGGTTTTATTTGGGATCGCATGATCCATGCATTCCTGAAGGTGTTCATAGAATGTGTTTATAAAGGATTCTGTGGTCTGGGCCATATTTTCCACAGGCCCGGGGGCTTTGAAGGATTCCACCTCGGTTTTGAGGTATGTGAAATTTGCTTTAGAGAGGTTTTTCACTGTGGTTTTCTGGGCAGGGGGTGGGGTCGGGATGTGAATATCCAGTGAGATTAGTTTATGGTCTGATCTTACCAGTGAGGGATACACTTCTGGTCTGGAGCATAGAATCCCCATGTTGGTGATGATCAGGTCCAGTATGTTTTCCCCTCTTGTGGGAGTGGTAACAAGTTGTTCCATAGCATTTGAGTTTAAAAATTCTAGGAACCTTTGGACTAGGGTGTTGGATCTAGAGTAATGCTCCCAGTCTATGTTTGGGTAGTTGAAGTCGCCCAATATAATGGTGTTTGGAGAGACCTTCATATTTTCCAGTGTTCTCAGGAATGACATCACACTATAGCATTATGCAGTTATAGCATGCCCCACACAGCTTATAAGGCTAATTCCTTCCCCAAAGGTGCATTTCAAGGTGAATGACATCATCAGGCTTGCCAAAGTAGGGTAATAGAAAGTGTAGTGACTGTAACTAGCCTCAAAAGCATTGCTCCCTATACCCACACACAAACACACACACACAGAGTTTCACAGTTGTCATGTCTGGGATTAGAACTCCTACCTAACTAGTACATTACACTATAGAATTATGCAGTTATAGGACACACCACAGAGCTTATAGGGCTACCTTTTCCCCAAAGGTGCATGACATCAGCAGGCTTGCCAAAGTAGGGCAATGGAAAGTGCAGTGACTGTGACTGGCCTCAAAAGCATCAATCCCTAAAACACACACACACACACACACACACACACACACACACACACACACACACACACACACACACACACACACACACACAGTCTCACAATTGCCATGTTTGGGATTAGATCTCCTACCTAACTAGTACATCACACTATAACATTACACCGTTATAGCATGCACCACAGAGCTTATAGGACTAACCATTCTCCAAAGGTGTATTTCAAGGTGAATGACATCAGCAGGCTTGCCAAAGTAGGGCAATGGAAAGTGTAGTGACTGTGACTGGCCTCAAAAGCATTGATCCTCGCACACACACACACACACACACACACACACACACACACACACACACACACACACACACACACAAAGTCTTACAGTTACCATGTCGGGGATTAGAACTCCTACCTAACTAGTACATCACACTATAACATTACACAGTTATAGCATGTGCCACAGAGCTTATAGGGCTAACCCTTCCCCAAATCTGTATTTCAATGTGAAAGACATCAGCAGGCTTGCCAAAGTAGGGCAATAGAAAGTGTAGTGACTGTGACTGGCCTCAAAAGCATTGATCCCTACACACACACACACACACACACACACACACACACACACACACACACACACACACACACACACAAACAAACGCATACACACACAGAGTCTCACAGTTGCCATGGGATTTCATCTCCTACCTAACTAGTATATCACACTATAGCATTATACAGTTATAACATGCACCACAGAGCTTATAGGGCTAGCCCTTCTCCAAAGGTGTATTTCAAGGTGAGTGGCAGCAGCAGGCTAGCTAAAGTAGGGCAATGGGGAGTGCAGTGTGTGTGAATTGGCCATAAGCCATTCATCTGGAAGCACACACGCAACACTCAGTCACGCATAGGTTTACATTTGACAGGACCATGTATACAACTGCTAGATGAATAATGACTTGTACTGTCATGTTACACAGCTATCACAAACACCACAGACACTATAGTGCTGAGGGCTACCAGAAGCAAATGTCTACAGTGATAGACATTTGCACATCATGTGGTATTGGCCAATTGGATGTGTGCTGGGTGGGACAGGTCTCATGATGGGAAGCTCTTTGTCACTGTCTGTCACTCTCTTCCCCATATCTATGTATGTGTATGTTTAACCTATTATAGTGTGTTGTCCTTGGATATATGCATATATTCCTATCTGATATGTGTGCAAAGCATGACTAGTGTGCAATATGGAGTGTGTGCACAGACATCTGCGACTGACAGATATGTATAGTCCACTGTTGTTGCCAGACATAAGCTTCATTTCTATAAGTGTTGGAGCATGCTCAGTATGACCTTTCAGTATTTTGTTGTCAGACATGGGCTTCATTTCTCTAAGTGTGGGAGCATGCCCAGTATGACCTTTTGTATTGCATGTGTAAATCCATTCCAGGTAGGTTGTATTCCAGTGCAGGCATTTGTGTTCTACACCTACAGCTAGCAACCTGTTTCTGCAGGATATCTGTAGATCGGTTGACAATATGGGGTCACAATGGGAAAAGGATAGTGGGATACTGTAACTAAGTGTGTCTGTGCTGCTTATGCTACATGGTTTTGTTGTTAGCAGAGATATTCAGACATATGTACTGTTTTACACTGTGATGTTTTATGTCATCAACTACTGACAGGTATATGTATTTGCTTGCAGTAATTTCCTGGGGAATACAAGATGAATAAAGCTGTGTCCAGTATTGTGGTCTGCAGCCTATATATTCTTGCACAACCTTGTCATTCTGGAGGGGGAGCTGCAGACACTTGCTGATGGGTTTGTGTAAATGGTTCAGAACCTTGGTACTGTGGTGGCTGAGGATCCCATGCTTGTACATCTATCAATGTGACAGAATGGCCATATCCTGCTGGGCCATACCTCACAGATGTACAGACAGGTTACACAGAGGCAGGGCTCATATTCCTGGTCATTACACCTTCACATTGTGGTTTACGAGCAGGATTGTAGCCACCCATTCCTGTGTTTGCAGGCAGGGATAGTATGTGCACAGTCAGACTTCACACATTCCATGGTGTCCATGCACCCCCCCATTAGTCTATCCTCTTCCGAACATTATGCAAATAATATCTGATAAATATCCCTATAGTTATCACTTCATTCCAGCAGTATTTAAGGGTTGGTCCGCAGTTCATGCAGTAGGACATGGTGGACATGCTACTGGGACTTGTTGACATGGCCTTGCATTTGTGTTCTGTGGATTGTGTTATGTCATTATTTGGGACATGAGATAACATACATTGGCAGTACAGGTGAGACACAGAGCTTTGACAGAGAACTGTAAAGCATTTGGTAGTGATGCAGGCCATCTGTAGCAGGCCAGTGCATTGTGTCACTCCTACAGTCCCAGGCTGCAAGCCACTGTATTCCTCTGGGGTGACAGGGTAGGTTTGCAAGGTGTTAATGTCAATAGTTTCTGTCCTTATTGATCCATTGGTGTGGATGCTGGCAGGATGCTGCTTACAGCTAGGGACACACCTGCATGGGACACCTCTTCAGCATGCTGCATTCTGTGGCTATTCCCATACAGAGGTGGGAGTCATATTGTACTCATTCGCAAAAGCAGGGATATGACCTGTGAGGTACCTGTGGCTGATGGTGGGGTGAGCTGATTGCAAGTGTGCTATGGAAGCTACTTGCAGCTGACTCACAGATATACGTGGGGCATTCCACTTATGGTGGCTTGTGCAGGGACATCATCAGTTTCTCAGTACTTCATACTTGTGCCTTTTGTGGTCTGTCAGTGTTTGGCCAGACTACGTCAGTATTCCATACTACACAGCAAACTAATGTGCTGCTAACCTGTATGTACAAATCCAAAGGTGTGTCCATTTGACAGTAACGTTTTATACACTCTCTGTCTAGGGTACTTCCACCTGTGTACTGTTTAAGTGTCTGGGCCCACATTCAAGCCATGTCCATCTTTCAGATGGTGACAGATATAACATCCGAACAATTAGTATGGATTACTGCTGGATTGTGTCTTGCTGGGATGCATTGTGTTTGGCACTGCAGTTGTGAGAACTTGGCCCTGTCATCAACAGTACTGGCCATTGGCTACTCGGACACAACCCTCCATGCCTACATGCTGACCACTTTCACACAATATACTCCACACAACAACCTAACACACAGAGCCCTGGATAATTTACATGTGCAACTATCTATCCTGCTACTTTGGCCAGCTAAGGTAATCTGTGCTCCACTGTTATTATACCCACAAGTACATGTTACTACATTTCTACATAGGATTGTGGGGTGGGGGACACACCTGACAACTGTAAACATTTGCTATGACTATACTGGTATTTCAGGTACTCTGTTGGCTTCCATTTCATTCTGTATTCTGACCTATCATGCAGACTAGAGGCATATCCGTGTACTACAGTTCTTACGTTTTATTGACCTACATTTCAGTTTCAGACTTCTTACCCTTCAGAACTAACATCCCACTGCCTGATTTGTTGTAGTCTGTCTGTGTAGGTCTGGAGGGGCCTGTTCTCCATAGCCATCAATCAGAGGCCTTAGCACAGCCTTTCTTTGTGTTTCTCTACACCTGTCCTGCTGGCTGAGACTGTTGTTGAGTATGTGAGCCTCACTGACCTGCATGTGTGTGTCCTATGGACACACATTTGGCCCACCACATGTCCTGCAGTGGGTTTTGTCACCTTTCCTAGTACTGCCTACTATGTTGACACCAGTATTTGTTATGGATGTCATGCTGCTGATATAGATGTCTACTGTCTGCTGCCATCCCATTCAGCCACCCAATTCCCTTACATGCTCACATCCATACCATAGATACAGGTAGCAGAACATACTACTGCATTCAGCAATTGAGAGTGACTTACCTTGTGGCTGTGCCAGTACTGAGGATGATGCCAGAGGGCTGACTATGTCGGATGCACATAGTACACTCCCTATACATGGTTAAGCACAGCTAGTGTCATGTTTGGCATCCCTTTTACTGTATGTGCAAGTCAGTGGGAGGTGTCATTCCCTGGGTTCCTACTGTGTCAGTATTTGTGCTATACTTTGCCTCTTTGCCAAGGCCTGGGCATACTGGGCATGCTTCCTTCTGCCTACAGGGGCAGGCCCAGGTTATTCCTCCTCCAAGTCACTCTGTGCTTGTGCTGGTCTTGGCAATGGTGGGGGGTTATGTGGCCCTGCCCCATGCTGTTCCTGCTGAAGTTGTTTCTGCAGGATCATATTGTGTAGCATGGCACATACAACGACAATTTGGGTACATGTAGCTGGTGAGTACTGCAAGGCTCCACCGGATATGTCCAGGCACCAAAACCGTGACTTGAGCATCCCAAACACATGATCTATTATGATTCTGGTCTGTGCGTGTGCCTCATTTTGGAGTTCTTGTTCAGGTGTGTGTGCGTTTCTGATGGGTGTCATCAGCCACGGCTCCAGTGCATAACCAGCATCCCCCACTAGGTGGTCATATGGGATGTCCCCACTGGCAAATCTCTGGTACAGCTGTGTCATATGCCAGATGTGGGAGTCATGATAGTTTCCAGGGCTACCAGCACACACGTTCATTATAATACCCTGGGCATTGCACACAACCTGGCCGTTGATGGAGGGGAAGCCCTTGCAGTTTATGTAAACTCTACCCCGCTCGCCAGGTGGTGCTTTGATGTGTATGTGCATGCAGTCTATAGCAACCACTACCTCAGGGTATTCTGCTATTTGGTGGAAGAGACGCATATTGCTGGTCAACGCTTCATGGGTGTTGAGGAAATATATGTGCTCACTGGCATGTGCTAACATGGCATCCAGGAACTGGTGGAGTACCCTGGATGCTGATGACTGTGAGATTCCCATGATATCCATAGTTGGCCTTTGGAAAGTATCTGTAGCTAGTATTCTTAAGCCTGCACATACCTTGGTATCCACTGGGATGGGTTCCCATCTGTTGATTCTGTGTGTGAGGCGTGGCCGGCACAGCTCAACAATGTACTGTAGGAGGTCCCTGTCCACCCTATAGCACTCCACTATCTCCAGCTCATGTAGCCCCTGGTAGGTTACCCTGGGTCTGTACACTCTTCTCCTTCTCCTCACTGTGGTTGGTCATCAGCATTGTCATCCTCACCACCCTCAGCCTCTTCCACATGTTGGTTTATGAGAGCAAAAGCAGCCCCTATCATTTTGTTGCTTTTGTTAGATAAAATTTCCCGGTTTGTGTAGACCGGTGGTGTACACTTTGTGGGAAAAACCAGAGGGAAGGGTGTTTGCATAGTTTATAGTGGTGTGCTGGGCTGGGATGGGCTGCTGCCTGTGTAATTGGCTAATTCTGATACATTTCACCTGCCAGCAGTGCTAGTTCTCCTTGATTACCTTCCTACTGCTGTTTTCCCTTCCCATTGCCTTCCTGTTTAAGCCCAGAGGTGCACTGCACAAACCCAGTGCTCAGATGTGAATGGAGCTGCTATTTCATGGTTTATTTTATTTCTTTATTTATTTTTTATTTAAAACCCAGTGCACAGCGTGCACACCTGTTTAGGCAATGTAAATACTGCTAGGCAGTTTCACACACCAACTTCCTTAGCTCTGCTAAGTTAAGGGCAAGCCCAAGCCAGAGAGCTCCAATAAGCTTGCAGTAGTCCTGACACACTCCTCTAGGATGTCAGCTAACTCTTAGGCTTGCACCATGGTTTTCCGGCACCTACACAGTTGGGTGCTGGCTAGCAATGAGGAGAAATCTGTGATTCAGTATCATTCCCCTCATTTGCATTGAACTGACTGCTAATGCCTATTTACAAGTCTAACACTGAGCCTTCCCCCTTAGCAACCACTATTCAGTGGCCTTGTTGTCTTTTGCCTGCCATTGACTATAATGGCAAAATTTTGATTTTGCCTAAAAAGCTTTTTTCAAGGTTTTATTTTTATTTTTGGGCCAATCCCATTTCTGTGCTGCTGCCCTATGCTTACACAGCTGAAATTGGCCAAAAAAAATAAAAGTTATTTTTTGTTATTTTGAAACTATTTTCCATGCCAATGGCCATACATTTGGCCATTGGCATACTTTCCACATTATATACACCCTTTATTTGGAGCTGTCATGGCTCAGTTTTGTAGTTTGCAGAAATGCACTCCGTTACTAGCCGAATACATTTCTGCAGGTTACACTAATCCTGCACGGATGGCTGCCTGGATCGCTAATTCACCTCATTTGCATGGTTTTCACCTGCAAATGGGGTGATTTGCATATAGGAGCTGTATCCATGCAGGAATAGTGCAGGAATGCTCGTGCACATCCTGGGAGCTTTTTCCTGGATCTCTTGGCGGTCATATTGCCTCCAGCAGCTCTTGCACTATTCCTGCATGCCATGCAGAGCTTGCTGAATCCTGGGGACAGTGTACATATTTAGCTACTTACCGCTGTCCAATCCAGGAAACAAAGCAGCTGCATCACAGCCCACAATAAAATTCAGGAATCAGGAATCCAAGGTTAGGATGAGACTTGCAGGAAGCAACCGCTGTCAGTAGCCCAGCAACAGCACCACCAGGACCATTCCTTCCAAAGTCAGACAGCACACAGAAACAAATCGCAGCCTTTTGATATGGTTGGTTTTAGGATGCTTGATCTCTATTCCTGACATGCTGCAGACTTCAACTCCCATTCAGAGCTGCCTGGTCCTTCACTTCTTGTCTGATTTTGCACTCGTCTCACCAAAGATGAACTGAATTCCTCTACTCCATGAAGAATCCGACAGCGAACACCACGAGTATCCTCCTTGCCCTAGGTAAAGAAAGGTGATCTTACTGTATCCTACAATGCCTTTTTGAAGGAAATGCAGTGGCACAAAAACTATTGCTGGCAAACAATTGGATGAATTATGGTGTTTGCCACTGGCTCCATTTGGCTAAGGAATGGTTAGTTGATTGGTTCGTATACTACAATGCCAATTGGCTGTAATTGCGGTATATGAACTAATCAAAACTCATGTAGTGGAACCAACACTGTTCAATGGAAAACAGCAGAACAGTGGGCAATTTTAATGTTAAATGCGAAATCTTCCACACTATCCAGACCCCTTGACTGTTCAACTCTCAATTGTCCAGATTTTCACAAAATGTCCAGATTTTTGTATCATATTTTTTTTATGTTGCTCATAAAACGGGTTATAAAATACTAATGATGGAAGTCACTAATTAATAACAAACATTTGAGTTTTAAACTTCATATACTTTAGACAATACATGCAAATGCAAAACTGTTTTAATAGCAACTTTCTAAGCTTATAAGAATAATAATTAAAATCTATCCCTGGTTTTGGGCCTTTGTTCTCCCATTAATTTTGTCTTTGTCCAGATTTCTTGAGCTAAGACACTGAGAGGTATGGTCAGTAAAAATTAATTTGTCCATATAGACAATTTCTTGGTAGTCTGGATTGTAGTGCGATCATATAAAATAGATAAAGCACTAGGGTTTGCTTTCCTGAGTTAAAAAAGAAAAAAAAAAAGCTGATAGACTCTGAAACTGCAGTTATTAAGGCGAAATTAGGAAAAGAATAGGAGGCATAAATATGGATTTTGATATTCTTATATGGTTGTCTATTACTGAAATGTCAAAAGATATGTACAATATAAACAGAGAAAGGATAAAGTGTAGTTTAAATTCCCCATGGAGTTACTGTTTGTATCGCTTTTAATGGGTTACAGTTTACTATTAGACAAAAGAGCTATCCATGTATAATCAGCTTTTAAAAAGCCTGAGATACATTACTACAGCAGTCAAAATACCCATAAGAGATTACAGAAAATCCAGTTGTATGCATTACGGCTTTTATAAGAGATGTAGCCCCCATCAATAGAGATACGGTGCTGTCAAGATGCTGGGCTCTTGGAGTAATGTTACGCTCGAAGCAGTGCACCTAGATGAAAGGGTGATACATCATTGCCTGCTAACAGCAACTGACTGGACTCTGAGTCAAGATTTGCTGTCCTACATCCAAGCAGCAGAGGTAGTGACCATTTATCAGCAAAGAACATGCAACATTGATTTTTAAAGTTCTTGGAGCTGAGAATTAATTGGATACAGAAGCACATCTTAGCTAACCAAGAGATAACACAGCAAACTGGAGAAGTAACTGTTTTCTGAACCGTACACTGTGACACCTTTGTGAAGAAAATATTCAGGTGGCACTGCTTCCCATATGCAATTCAGGGTAAGGCTGTGAGCTGTTCTATCAATGGTAGCAACAAGAACTTTACTTCAGAAAAGAAGTAATGTAAGTTCAATGCAATCTACAGAATGCAGAATCAAACCATCTTTTTGGCTGTATTCCAAACAATTTCATTTCAGTGAAATATGACTATGTTAAAAAGAGTATTTATCTTTATTTGCTTATTCATTCATTCATTCATTCATTCATTCATTCAGTCAAGTCATTCATTCATTCATTCATTCATTCATTCAGTCAGTCATTCATTTTCTCACGTTTGTTAGTTTGGGTGTTGTACATGGACAGTGTACATTTTCAGTGAAGTCCTGAGTGGTGAAGTTCTTCATTAATATGGTGCAGCTTTGTATCAGGCAGACTATAATAGTAACACAACAAAATATGATCAATATAGCAAGAGTTCATCTAGAAGAAAACATATATACAGTACCTCAATACTTGGAAGTGTTATATACTACAGAAATTAAGGTTTATTACAGAATTTCATACCATTTTCAGGGGACAAATCTTGGTCAGGTTACAGTGGATTAAAATATACCAAGACTACTGATAAAGTGAACTTACTTAACAACTGCTGAGAAAAAGTCAACTAATTGTGCATGCTTATGTAAGTTCATAGATGGCTACACATTAGGCTGTATACAAACTTGTAATGATGAAAAGGTTAGATAAGGAAAATAAATAAAACAATCTACACACCTGGTTCAATAATATTACCAATTTGTTAACCTGGTAGGGCAACTGGCTGAACACAAAATTCCTTTTTTAGGGGTGACCCTGGAGCAATACGTGATTTGGTAAGTGTCACACAGTAAACAAATGAAGGCTGGGGGAATCAAACCTTTACCACAGCTCATATCCTTAACTCTGCACTAACTACCAGCATAACTTTTAATATCAACAAATATTCTACTGTACACTTGTGTAGGAAGAATGTTAAAGTTGTTTACTAAGAAATGTCTCACTACATCGAAATATAAGGTTAAACATTTGGGCACATGCAAATTCTGACCTCAAAGTTGATCAACTGGATTGTTACAGACATCAGAGAAAGCTGTTACCTGGCTTATGGGTTAAATAAACCAACAAGAGACACATTTCTCCCTTCTTAGTGCACATATTTGTCATCCTTAATGTATTAAGTAATTCTAGAAGAAAACAATCTGGTGTTAAGCTACATATATTTGTCATCCTGAGTATATCAATTAATTCTTCAAGAAAATTATTGAGTGTTAACAGTTTTACATATATAATAAAACTATAAAAAATATTTTTAATGAATGCTTTTCATTGAGTTGCTCTAAAAAGTAAAACGTAAGAAAAAAGAGTGAAACCTTTGCAAAAGAAACACAGACAAGTTGATTTCAGAATAGCATTCAAGTTGGTTTTGCTGATTGTGGTAATGAGGTACCACAAGAAGTAGTAGGAATCAACAAAACCAGCTTCAGATGCTTTTCTGAAATCACCTTGTCTGTGATTCTTTTGCGACTCAATAAAAAGCATTCTTTATTAAAATTTTTTTTTCTATTTTTATTTTTTACTTTATAGTCTTTAAGTAAAATATTATCCCTCTGTCATAACACAGTTACTGCTGTTTATTGTGTTGAAGCTGCAAGGTGTAGGCAAAAAGATTAGAGGTGACTAAGCTTTGCACAGTTCGGTATCCTGGCTTTCTCAACAAGGCCGACTTGCCGATCAAATCAAAACTATATTAATGTGTGTGTGTGTGTGTGTCTGTGTGTGTGTGTGTGTGTGTGTGTGTGTGTGTGTGTGTGTGTGTGTGTGTGTGTGTGTGTGTGTGTGTGTGTGTATAATGCAATGCAACATATGTTGCTGCATGCATAGGTGCATTATATTGTTTTACAACTGTATTATTAAATATCACCTATCAGAGGTATAGCTGATAACTTGTATGTGGTATCCTGGCAGATGCATCTTTAATTCGTAGTAGGTAGGTGCTGCTGTGTTCATCTGCAAATGTTTATGTTTGACACCATGCATGCAGTATCCTAGCAGCTACCAAATACTAACTCTCATACATAACTGCTGCCATATTGTTATCTTTATATATGCTATATGGGACTTGACTAACTTGGCCTGTATTAAGCAAATTGGCAGTCACATTGCTGATGAATGAAACAAACTGAAGTAACAACTAAAAAAAACGATACTATCTTCCTAAATCAAATGCCCCACCAACATATATTTCTCACTGTGCCTAATTTGTAAAAATGACATACCACCATTTTTGATTTAACCCATAAGGCAAATAACAGCTTTCTCTCATCTCTAATAATCCAGCAGATCAAATTTAGGGTCAAAATTCACACATGCCCACATCTATAACCTTATATTTCCATGGAGACATTTCTTAGGAAAGAGCTTTAATATTCTTCCTGTAACACTGTACAATAGAATATTTGCTGACATTAAAAGTTATACTGATAGTTGGTACAGAGAGTTAAGGATGAGAGCTGTAATGCCTGTGGTAAAAGGTTGATTTGCTCAGCCCTCATTTACCTATAGTGCGACATTGAACAAATCACTTAACCAGATATTGCTCCAGGGTCACCCCTGAAAAGGGATTTTGTGCCCAGTGGCCCTACCAAGTTAACAAACTGGTAATGTTATTGAACCAGGTGTGTAGATTGTTTTAGATATTTCCTTATCTAACTCTTTCATCAATACAAGTTTGTATACAGTCTAATCTGTAATCATCTATGAACTTATACAACCATACCCAACTAGTTGACATTTTCTCAGCAGTTGCTAAGTTCACTTATCATTAGTCTTGATATATTCTAATCCACTGTAACCTAGCCAAGAGTTATCCTCTAAAAATGGTAGATTGAATGTAGACCGAAAATGTCCAGTTTCTGCCTATGACTTTATTGTATTTCTTGCAAGTTTAAAGTGATGTTAAAATAAAGGTTATTTGCATAACATCTGGAGAAATATGACACCTTCTTGTGCAACTGGCAACAAGACTGTTCAGGGCATGAAGACTGTGATGAGTTGGATAATGAAATCAGCTCTTTCCCACATTTTAAGTTTTGTGTGTGAGTATGTGAGTATGTGCGCACATCTGTAAATCTCTCTGTTATTTTGAATGGATCTGGTGTGTATATGTGTGTGTGTGTGTGTGTGTGTGTGTGTGTGTGTGTGTGTGTGTGTGTGTGTGTGTGTGTGTGTGTGTGTGTGTGTGTGTGTGTGTGTGTGTGTGTTGTCTCGCTAATGGCAGAGGGACAATATTTTACTTAAAGACTAAAATATTGTCCCTCTGTCATTATTGTAGAGTTTATTATTGAAATTGTCTTAGTGAGACAGAACCACAGAGGGACAGAAAGACAGAGCCACAAAGCCAGTTTCAATAAAATGCATTCTAATAACAATAGACAGTATACCTTTTATCATACAAATTTCTAAGGGGATAGTATAAACAGCCACTTAACCTTCTTATGTACAGATCTGTATGTTTAACTTATATACAATTTCTACAAACTTCAGTTCTTACAAGGATTACAAGAAAGGGTAATGATAAAAAAGAAAGAGTACTGTAATACAAAAATAATTGCCTCATTTGAAGAACAAAATATCAATTAACACAAAAATATGCATTCTGTGTATATATTTAGCAAATATATTTTGATGACTACATTGGAGAGTTGGAAGTATACACAAAGCTATATGACATGCAAGCTTTTAGACATAACATAAACATGTAAAACCAACTTATGAACTCAGGACTGACTGTGTGTTTAAACACAGAGGCTGAAAACAGAAGGAAGCACTGTAGTCCAGGAAGTAAAGCTAGCAGCTGCATCTAACATCTTCTCTGCCTCATTGTTTCATGCTGTTGCTATTTTTTTAAATATACCCATAGTTTTGATTTGCATCACAATTGAAAAATGTGTTTTCCCCATCTGTCTACCACGCTTTCAGTGAAAAAATGCTTCCTCACATCCACTTTACTGCTCTTCCCTCTGTACCTCTAGCTGTAATCTCCTCTTTCCTATATCATTCAGTTTGACATCAGTCCTGTTGTAAGCCTGATTTTTGTCTTCTACACCCATGTCATGTCCTCCATTCCCACTCAGTTTCCATTGAATGTAGACCCAAAATGTCCAGCTGTTTTTTTTTCATATGCCAGTCCTTACAGTCTATAAATCATCTTGTTTTCCTTCCCCTGAATTTTCTCAACTAGTTTAGTGCCTTTTTCCTCTGCATGTTTTACAGAAATGGATAGACTACTCTTACTGCTGATTTACTTGGGCTTCGTGCAGTGGCAAGATCATGGTCTTCCCTTTTGAATCAATTCTCTTTGCTGTAAAGTCCAAAATTCTACTAATATTGTCTGTCACCCCCTACTCTGCTGACAATGTCCCTTTATGCTGATGTGACTGCTCATGGACTTTTTCTCCATATTTCTCTGTTTTGGTTTGACTCCTGCCCATTAAGTACACTTCTTTGAAGTTGCCATAGCTCAGCTTCAGTAAATTCCATCTGTGGCTACTACATGTCAGCCCACGGTCCTATGCTCCTTAATTCCATTCCTAGACTGATGGCTCTATCTTCTATGAAGTCAGCTACTACTACTGTTACTATTACTTCTGCTGCTACTAGTAATACTACCATTACTATTATTATTTCTACTTCTGCTGCTACTACTAATAATGTGACCAATATTACTACAGTTATCTCTCCTATAACACCATTGCTACTACTACTGCTTCTTCTGCTATTCCTCATCTGCTATTAATATTGCTACAACTACTGTTACTACTACAACTGTTGTTGCATGTGTTACTACTACTACTGCTACAACTACTACTGTTATTTCTACTGCTGTTGCTTACATCACTGCTGCTATTTGCCCTGCCACCACTACTGCTGCTGCTGCTGTTGGTACTCTAGCTAGTGCAACTATTATTACTATTGTTACTACTGCTGCTGCTGCTACTACTACTGCTGCTAGTAGCACTAATGGTACTACTACTACTACTACTGCTTCTTTTGCTGTAGCTGGTCCTACTTCTCCTCTGCGGTTAGTAGTGCTACAACTACTGTTAATGCAACTACTGTTGCTGCAGGTGTTACTGCTGCTACAACTACTATTGTTATTTCTACTTATGCTGCTTGTACTACTTCTGCTATTAGTACTGCCACTACTACTGCTGCTAGTAACACTAGTGCTACTACTACTACTGCTTCTTTTGCTGTAGCTGGTCCTACTTCTCCTTGGCGGTTAGTAGTGCTACAACTACTGTTAATGCAACTACTGTTGCTGCAGGTGTTACTGCTGCTACAACTACTGTTGTTATTTCTACTTATGCTGCTTGTACTACTTCTGCTATTAGTACTGCCACTACTACTGCTGCTAGTAATACTAATGCTACTACTACTACTACTACTGCTTCTTCTGCTGTACCTGGTCCTACTTCTCCTCTGTGGTTAGTATTGCTACAACTACTGTTACTGCAACTACTGTTGCTGCAAGTGTTACTGCTGCTACAACTACTATTGTTATTTCTACTTATGCTGCTTGTACTACTTCTTCTATTAGTACATCCACTACTACTGCTACTGCTGGTACTACTACTATTGATTCCTCTATTGCTACTACTATTACTCTTACTGTTGCTACTGCTGCTATGCCCACTTCTACTAATATCACTACTACTGCTACCATTATTGTTGCCACTGTTATGATAATTGATATCATTACTGTTGCTATTACTACTGCTGCTGCTACTACTGATGAATAGAACAGCTGTTACTATTAATACTACTACTACTACAATTAAAACAACTGCTACTATAACTGTCTTCCAAAAACTGGTTAATCCTCTTCCACATCATCTGTGTTAAATCTGTTACACAGGCATTGGAAAATACTGCTCCCAAGACTGACCCTTGTGACACATTATCAATTACTTTGTTCTCATTGAATAACAGTCCTCATTCTGTAACTTTCTGTGTCCTCCTCCATATCCAGATTTCACATGATTTAGTGAATTCTTTATTCTTCTCTAATACATCAACTTTTCTAGAAGTCTGCTGTGGTGTCTTACTGATGTCTAGATATAGCAGATCCATTGGCTATCCCTTGATACTAAGGTATACAGGCGGATCTGGTTGGTTTGGCATCATCTTTTGACTGTCAACCCATGCAACTACTGTTGTAGATGTTTCTGTCCTCCTTGTGAATGGGCAGCATTTCCCTAATAATCTTTTATTTTATCATCCATATTACTGAAGTCATCCTCATCCTCATCAACACCCTTTTCCTATTTTTCTACTTGGGGTTGGGGTATTGTGTCAACTGTTGCCATCATTCGAAATTCAATGCCACTCTGTTACCTTCTTCCACACTAATGCCTGACTGTCACAGGTCTTCTTTCACACATTCTATATACCTCTTTGCTGGATGCTTTGTTTCCTCTTGCCTTCTTCCTGTGTGTCCCAAAACTACTTCACTTGATTGTTTTCTGCTTTCCTGCACATGTGTGTAAACCATCACAATCTCTTCTCTTTGATCTTCTTTACAATGGGAGCTACTTGGCCTTCTGCTCTGATGTCCTAATTTCTTCATTTGCCTCACACTGTGTATCCTACCACCTGTCTCAGATACTACATCTCCATCACCTCTGCCTTCTTCAACTGCTCTGCTTTTACTTCCTGGTTTCTGTGCCATACATTAATACTGGTCACACCATTGTTCTGAGCACTTCACTTTACAGCTACTTTGGCATTCTTCTCTCATACACTACCCCTGATACTCTGGGTTATTTGGTTGCAGCCCCTCTGAATCTAGTTTTGACCTCCTCATTCTGACTTTCTCCTTAACTGCTCTTAACCTGTTCCATTATTTTCCTTGTATCTCATTTCTGAGCCTCTTCTGATCTCCCCATTTGCTGCCATTACAGCTGTTCTATCTGTATTCAGTTTCATCCCATGTGCCTTCAGTTTTGCATGCCATGCCCCTATCCTTTGCTGGAGTTCTTGCTCAGAGTCTGCTGTAATGCCACATCATCTGCCCACTCCAGCCTATTTGCTAATGTAGACTATCATAAGTATTTGCAGAAGTGGGCTCAAAACTTAACTGTTGTGCGCATCAACTCGTGCTGGGAACCCCTCTGTGAGACTGAATACTTCCCGCACTTGAGTCATTGGGTCCATGTACTAACTGTACATTAATTCTACCAGTGTTTCTGGGATTTCAAATCATCGCACGACTGCCAAAATCACATTTCTTGGGACCTTTTCATGTACTTTCTCCAAGTCTAGGAACACCCAGCGGGACTCTTTCCTCATCTCTCTAGCTTCTTCTCAGATATCTGTCTCACAGCAAACATCAGATTGGCTGTGCTGTATCCTCACCAAAATTGGAGCTTCTCATCTCCCATCTAACTTTTGACTACTCTGCATATTCATTTATCAATCACCCTTTCCAGGACTTTCATGCAGTGTGATAGGAATTCGATGCCTCTATACTGCCCACAGTTGTGAATGCCCTCTTTGTTCTTGAACACTGGCACTAGTATATGTACTCTCCAGCCATCTGGGCTACACCTTTCTCTCCATACTGCTATTTGTACCCTCAGGAGAAATTTCTCCCCTGTCCCACCCAGCACATATTTCCTGTGATCTTATCAGAGCCTGCTGCTTTGCCTGACTTCATTTTCCTTAGGGCTGTTCTTACTTCTTCTTGGGTGGACTCCTCATCCTTTTTTCATGACAGGCTCTGTCTGGTGCACTACAGCTTCTGTGGGGTTTTCTTCATTCAGAAGTTACTGGAAGTACTCCTTCTATCTGCCTTTGATGTCCAGTGGACTGGTGAGCAGGTTGCTGTTGGAATCCCTTATGAAGGGTGTCTGACTATCTTCTTTATTCTTCTGCCTTTGCCTTGCAACCAGACAGAGTTTCTTTGCACCATCTACTGAGTCACTTTCTAAAAGCTGATGCAGAATCTCTAATGTCTTGTTCTTTGTTACTGCAACTGCCATCTTAGCCTCTTTGCTAGCCAGCCAGTTATCCATCTTAGCCTGGTCCATCTTTTCTTTGTCCCAGTTTTTGCTGCACTCCTTCTTTCTTTTGATAGCTTTCTTTACTTCTGTATTCCACCACCAACTTTCCTTATATACCTTATTTCTATACCTGGCTCAACTACATATCTACACACACGCTGTTTTGAGGCATTACCATTCTTCTTCTTCTTCAGTCCCACCTCTTTCCTCTTCTTCTTGAGGTGCTAGACCCCTGAGCAATTCTTTGAACTCTAGTGCTTTCTCTCTAGTCAACTTCTAGGTCTTCAGCCTAGTCTCTATTGACTTTAGAGACTTCTCTGTCTACTGCTTGCAGATGATTGTAGCAATGACTGGTTTATGATGTGGGATGACTGTTTCACTGGCGATGACTTTGCAATCACTGATTCTACCCCAGTGCCCATTTCTTACTATGAGGAAGTCTACCTGAGTTGCACGTTGGCCACTTTTGTATGCGATCTTGTGACTGTCTCTCTTGCTGAAACATATGTTGAGCTCCTTTAAAACATTTGCCAGATAGAAGTCTAGAATGGCCTCTCCTTCTTTATTGTTCCTGCCCCACCCATGAGGACCTACGTAGTCTTCATATCTTGTTCTGTCTGTCCCATTATGTGTATTCAGGTCACTTATTATCAATACCAATTCATTTTTTCCTGCTTTATCTAGTAGCTCCTGAAACTGCTGTCTGAATGCACTCTTTTGTTCACTATCACAACTCTGCTGTAGAGCATAGGCTGAGATTATGAATAATGTCCTATCCTTACTATGGAGTCTGATTGTCATAAGTCTGTCACTAATCCTGATGACATCCATCACTGTTTTCTGAAGGTTTGGCCTCACCACAATTCCCACACCATTTCTAGTCTGTCCACCTTATGAGTAGTAGGTTCTGGATACCAAGCCAAGTGGCTTTGCTGCACTGCCCTTCCATCTTGTCTCCTAGATATATAGGATGTCCAGCCTCCTCCTTACCATAATATCATCCACTGCCAAGCTGCATACTGTTAGTGACCCTAACTGAGTGTCGCAATTTTTAGTTAATTTTTGGCTGGTTTATTGGTTTTACACCCAGCTTTCACTCAACAGACCTATCTCAGGTAACCCAAGCTGGGCAATTGGACACCAACCAACCAGTAGCTTATTAAAATATGGCTTATGGGTTTATGTTGGACATGAACTGGCCAGTAGGGGCACATACACCCCTGTCATTGTTAGCATGGCTCCCTTCCATGGGTCAGAATAGGCCAGGTCATCAATCCTTTTATCAATGGCAAATACTTCTGCCCATTTGGAAATATTAGTCAATCCAAATGAACACCTGTTCAGTAGGGACCCGTAAACAAGATAAAATGAGGGAATCTATCATCACATCCAGTAGCTGCCTGAGCACCTTACATTTCATCCTGCCTAGACTCTGGGCCTTATTTGCTTCCCTTTTGAAGTGTTGGAAGTCTAAATGCTCAGTGTCAAAAAAAAAGGGAATCCAGGAGAAGAGTGACTCTCAAAGATCGCTCTTATCCTTTAAATTTCATTTTTGCACGTGGAAAACCTCACACACCCCTTGAACTTATATGTACTAACTCAGGGATCATCATATCTTGGAGAAAAGGGAATATGCCAAAAAGGAGACATATCAGACTTAGCATATATAAGTACGTTCTTTTGGCCATTCAATATCCATGTTTCACAACTCACTTTTGAGGGACCTACCATTTCAGATGGTACCAGCTTAATCCCTTTAATGTCCTAATGCCTTTTTTCTACTGTCTTCTCCTTCACTTTCCATCTATCCATTCTATTCTCCTTCCATTCTTTTTTAACCTTCCCAACTTTCTTAAATAAGTAATCAAAGAATTCATTGAGAATAGTTTTATTTCCTGCTTTCTTTGTCTTGTGTGTCTTCCTTTTTGAGTCATTTATCTGTACCCATCTTCCTTTCATCACAGACACCTACTTTTCCCTTTCCTTAAAATCTTTTATAATTTCTTTCTCTATGTATGCCTTGAACTGCTTGATCTTTCAGATTTCTTTCCTTCTTGCTTCTTCAAATTATTTCCCTTTTTATCTTCCTCATCAGTTCCTTTCAATCTCTTTGCCTCTAAGCCCTTTATTTATGAACATCTTTCCTTGACTTCACACTTCCTTCATGCTGTTTCCGTGATTCCATATTCTTTCCTTACACTTCCATCCGAGTTGAAATGTGTTCATGATTTTACGGACATTCTCAGTCCCTGCTTCCACATCTCCGAGTCTTGGATGCTTAGCTGTAGTCCCTTTTTCCCAGAGTAGCCCTCTCCTTTCCATACTTTCCAAAGTCCAGGCCATCCCCACTACCTACTCCTTTCTGGATTATTGAACAAGCAGTTATACTGCTTGATCCTTTATTGTCTGGTATTGCTGCCCTGTGGTACTATTTTCTCCTTCGAAAATTAACTTCTCCCTAATTACATTCTTCTTCCTGCTAAATCCTTGGCCTACCTTACTATTTCCTCAGTGATCTCTCCCTTTCCCTCTCTCTGTCAGAAAATGCTCAAACACATACAGTTATGTGTGGTTACTACTTCTTTCATGACTGACTTGGGCTTGTCCTGGCCTGACCTTGCTAATATTAGCCATAAGACAGTTTTCACCTCTACCAACTACTTTTTCCTTGCTTTCCTTCCTAATTCACTTAGTAATGGAGTTCTCCCACTACCAGTACATCTCCTACCTTTTTTCCTGTCCTGGCTGAGTGACTTCCTTTCCCTACCTCTCCAGTTATGCATCGTCCACCAATGGATCTTCTCGTGTTTATCTTCTAATAGTTGTTTCTTATATTTCTACTTCACTTTTTTCTGTCTTCTCCCCCCTCCTTTTAAGGCTGAACCCATGACATGACAGTATGGAGCCCTGAACATATAAATATAGTAGGAAATGCAAACTGAAACAGACACATGGGTCCATAGTATAAGTGAAGAATATAAGGATATGGGGGATAGGCAAAGTTATGCTTGAAATGAAAATATATGGGTAAAGGTCAGACAGAGCTAATTTATTTAAAAAAAATGTTTTAAGGGAAAATAGTAAAGGAAAACAATGTAGCTTAGTAGAGCAGTCCAGCAGCCTATAATATTCATAGGTTCAATTATTTCAGTTATCAAGTTTATTGTCTACTAGCTTTCAAGAAGCTTCATTTCTATTATTCAAGTTGAAAGTTTTGAGCCAGTGATGAGTCTATAAATATTTATAAGTCCTGATACCATGAAATAAACTCACTGAAAGCCAGTTTCCATAATCTTGAAAATATGCTTTTCTGTAAGGGGGCAGCCTCATCTGCACACTCCATGATAAGGTTGACCTTCATCCCTCCAATTAATATATATATAACTCATTGGTCATATAAAAGATGAGAAAAGGACACACTCCACATTCACCAAAAGTAGCTTCCAATGCAATTTTTTGCAGTATCAGAACTCAAAGATAAAGTTCTTGAACAGCTGTCATGTTCTCAAAATTTTCTTTATATACACATACATGTGTGTGTGTGTGTATGTATATATATATATATATATATATATATATATATATATATATATATATATATATGTTGTTTTGTCTTTCAGCTTTTCCCGGTTAGGGGTCACCACAGCGGAACTCCGGTCCACGCTACCGCAGCACACAACCACCGCAGTATATATATATATATATATATATATATACATATATATATATATATATATATATATATATATATATATATATATATATATATATATATAAATATATATATATGTGTATATATATCTATATATATATATATATATATAGATATATATATATATATATATATATATAAATAAATATATATATATATATATATATATATATATATATATATATATATATATATACTTCAGGTAAATAACTGCTTGGCCATCCTGAAAAATGAATTAAGCAAACTAAACTCACCCATGCAGGGGGCTTTGCCCCCCACACACCCCTATGTGGGCGGCTGTGCCCCCCACACACACACACACTCATACCCCCTAACTAAATATACCAACTCTGAGATTGCACTACTGTGGGGTAAGGGGAAAAGTTCAAAATGGTCGCCAAGTGGTTACTTATCTGGAGTGGAAAGTCAGGGTTCCAGGATGTCGGTGTTATGGTGCTGTTGGCCTTTTTGTTTCGGTATTTTGAAAGTTTGGTAAGTGAAAATTCGGTCTGTTTTTTTATAGCCGAAACTGGTCTGTTATTATTCTTTGCATCTATGTCATGTTTTTACATGATTAAACACTGAATTGTCATAGTCTGCTGGCCTCCTCTTTTATTACTTGGATTTCAGTTTTTTGGGGGCCTTGCAGTTGCTGTACATGGAGGGGCTGCCTCATTTTACTTTCTACTGAAGTAGACCTATATCTATCTATCTATATATATATATATATATATATATATATATATATATATATATATATATGGGTCTACCTGAAAATATCAAAATCCCAGAAGATCAAAGATGACATAGCTGACACAAACTCAGCAAAAACTCATTTCACTGGAGACGGATCGGTGAATGTATTCCCAGGATAAGTAACTTTTTGGCCACCAAAGTGAATTTTGCCCTTTTCCCAACTCTAGCGCAATCTTGGAGTCGGTATATTTAGTTAGGGGGGTGTTGTGGTGCAGCTCCCAAATTAGTGTATGTCTGGGGCCTAGCCCCCCCCCCCCCACCTGGATGGGTTGGGGATGGTGTGATTTCATTTTCGTGACATTTGGTGTTAGTCGCTATTTGCCCTGGGAAGATATTCTTTGATACGGTCTGTCACTGATGTGGGTTTTCTCTGATTTCATCTCAACGATGTCATCTTCGGTGTTGTGGAACTTCAATTTTTTGAAGTAGACCCATATATATATATATATATATATATATATATATATATATATATATATATATATATATATATATATCCCTCATAAAATCCTCCAAAGCTAGTTATGAAAACAAAATTGCCACTGACTCTAAAGACAACCACAAAGCATTCTATAGCTATGTCAAGAATCTCAATGGCAACACCCAGATCTGCTCTGAGTTACAGCACAATTTACCCCTCTGTCATCCCCTAAAGGGCCAATCTCTATACCAGAAGAATGCAAAGTTCCTGTAATCTCGGCTGCCCAGGTAAAAAGCACACTATCCAAAGCCAAGAACACAGCATCCATGGGGCCTGATGACATCCCAGGCTGTGTTCTACATGAACTACAGAACGAACTGGCAACCTACCTAAGTACCATGTTCAATCATAGCTTCACCTCAGGCTATGTGCCCACTGAATGGCGCACAGCAACAGTTATCCCACTCCACAAAGGGGGAGCCACCACAGACCCCGGAAACTACTGCCCCATTAGCCTAATGAGCCTGGTCTGCATGGAACTTATAAACAATGACACTGGTAATCTCCAAACTCAGGACCCCACCCAGTTCGGGTTTGTAAAAGGCAGATCATGTCTCCTAAACCTGATAGACTTCCTTGAAGCAGTCACCAAAGCCGTAGATGAGGGTAAGGTGGTTCACACAGCCTATCTAGATCTTGCCAAGGCTTTCAACACCATCCCCCACTCTGGAATTATAGATAAAATCACTAAACTAGGTATAAATCCATATGTCACAAGATGGGTTGCCAACTGGCTCACTGACAGAACCCACACTGTGAAAGTAGCAGACTCCAAATCCAACTACAGACCAGTGACAAGTGGAGTACCACAGGGTTCAGTCCTGGGTCCTCTCCTGTTTGGTATCTACTTCTCTGAAGTACAGGCCAACACAGAAGGTCTTTGGCTAACGAAGATGACTGCAAACCAGGAGCCATAATCAAAACTCCAGAAGATGTGGATATCCTACAAAAAGGCCTTGCTGAGACAGATGCCTGGTGTCAAAGCCATGGCCTCAAGCTCAATGCCAAAAAGTGCATTGTCAGCCCTTTTGGTAAAAACTCAGTACCCATGAACTACTACATAGGGGGTAGTCTACTTAACACCGAAAGTGTGATAAGAGACCTTGGGACACAGGTGGACAGTAGTCTCTCCTTTGATAATCACATTGCCACAGTAGTCAGGAAATCCTTCTATATGGCACACCTCATCACAAAAGGTTTCTCATCCAGGAAAAAAGAGGTCATTGTTCCCCTCTACTCATCACTCATTAGACCCATTATAGAGTACAATGCCCCTTTTGGTATGTACCTCACAAGACATCTACAACAACTGGAAAGGCCACAGAAATACCTCACAAAGAGGATTACTGACCTCAAAGAGATGCCCTATGCAGACTGTCTCAAAAAACTGCAGCTTTACTTCATTGCATATCGCCTACTTAGAGGCGATCTCTGCCTAACACACAAAGCTATGTCAAACCCAGACCTTTTAGACATGCTCCACTTAAAGAAATCCCAATCCCTACAAGCTACACGCTCTAGGGACCTAAACCTCGTCACCACAATAAACAGAACATGCTGGAGGGATAGATTCCTGTCCCAGAGACTTCCCATACTCCGGAACAAACTACCTATCTATATGAAACAAAACTCCTCATTAGCACTCTTCAAGAAAAATCTTGATGATTGGATGGGAGATAGGAAATTCACCCCGGGGATCACTTCTGTGGCTCTGCTCGACAGTGGCACAGGAAAATAATTTTTTTGGGTGGCGAAAGCCAGGGTACCTTTGGCTAGGCTTATATAGGCCCTAGGGCCAATAGCCTAGCACCTACCTATGAACCTATGAACATACATATATATATATATATATATATATATATATATATATATATATATATATATGCGTGTGTGTGTGTGTGTGTGTGTGTGTGTGTGTATATGTATATATATATATATATATATATATATATATATATATATATATAGGGGTCTACTTCAGACCATCAAAATACTACATGATCGAATTTCAAAACATCAAGACAAAAATAATGAAACTTGATATTACTGAAGGCCAACATTGTTGAAACTGGGAACATCGAGCCAAGAACACATAACTCATTCAGGATGATCGGGCTGCAGTCAGACTACCTTCTTCATTTAAAAACATCACTTAACAAAAAAATAAGATGTTTCAACAGTTTTGTAGGAGGGCAAGCCCTCCTGCAACCCCTATATGGGGGGGCTACAACCTCACACCCCCTGTATATTATATATACCAACTCCGAGATTGCACTACAGTGGGGTAAGTGTAAATTCCTGATCCCCATTGCACCACGATCTCCATTCAAAATGGTGAAAAGAAATATTTTGTTATTTAGTACTGCTTTTAAATGCAGAAGCTGCTCTTATGATTACAGCGCAATCGCCATTTCTAGTTCTGTGTACTACCTCACATGTGGAGAAGCTGCTTCAATGTTCCCAGTTTCGGCAATGTCAGCCTTCTATGATATCAGGTTTCATTATTTTCATTTCAATGTTTTGGAATTCGATCATGTGGTATTTTGATGGTCTGATGACCATCATTTGTGCAAATGTGCATCTTTCAGTTTTGCACTGATAGTAAAGTGCACTCATGAGAGAGTGTCAGATTGATAAATGGAGCTCAAACCTATCAGGAGAAAATTGTATTGCTTTCTTAAGGTTCTGGTTAGGTGAGATATCTAAATGAGTTAGTGTTATGTAAGTCGGAAGATGTGAATAGTTTGTGGCTTTTGGTATCACATAATAGGACAGATCGGGAATGTACGCTTTGATATTTTGCAGTCTCAGAGTTAGTATATAAAGGTGGTAGGTGTGTGGGAATGAAGCCATCTCTTAGGGGTACAGGAGGTCTTGCTCTCCTGCAAACAACATTCAAAGGAAGTTTCTTTTGTTTTTTTGTCATTTGTTTATTTATTTATTTTTCAATATGGTAACCAGGGTAGAGCACTGATCCAGATGAACCTAATTCAGTCTTTGTTTAGCCAAATATAAATGACACTAGACAACACAGTTAATAAGTATTATGAACAAAAATATGGAGGAGTTCTTTCTTGGATGCTGCTGTAACCAATGAAAATCCATATTCAAGATGGGAAAGTAGAATACTTTTGCCTGTGGCATTCCTGGTTGATCTGAAGTGAAAGGGGGAAATTGTACAGGACCAAAATAGGAGGGAATTTATTTTCTTCCATATTTGCTCTAGGTGAAAGTGAAACCTCAGTGCCGGATCAAGCCACACACCAAAGTATTAGAAGGAGATGAACTGATCAGTGGGGTTTACAAGATGATCATGGGTTAGAGGAAATTGAGAGTTATCTTGCCATTTAAGAGAGGTGACTGCTGTGGTGGTGTTGCGGTAGCATTGTCACCTCACAGTAAGACGTTGTCCTGTTCGATTCTCAGCTAGAGTGTCTTCTGTGTGGAGGCATGCATGAATGGGCATACCTTCATTGAAGGTTGTGTCAGGGCTGGCAACTCGGTACGTAAAAATCTACTGCCAATCATTAGCGGACCAGAGTTCCGCTGTGGCGACCCCTAACCGGGAAAAGCCGAAAGACACAAAAAAACAAACAGCATTGTTTTGGTTTGGAAGTGCTTTTTGTTATTCAGACATTTGATAAGAGAAAGGAAGTCTGCCTGTAGGTGTTGAGATATGGCTGAGGAGGTCAATTTTGAGTGAAGTACGAGGGGGTGCTGAAAAGTTCTAAGCCCGACCAACATTCTAAATTCTGAGTGTTATTTTGCCTCTGTAGCTGAAAAGAGGGCTATTTCATCTTGTAAAATGCCACTTTGCAGAATCGTAATGCTATGTTTTGGCATTGTTTTAGAACATTGATTCAACCATGTCAACAAAAAAGTGTGGAATTTTCAAGTGTGGAACTCTGAGTGGTCATGAAATTCATATTCCTGCAGAAGAAACCTCCAAATGAAATCCATGAATGTATGATGCAAACACTGAGTGACAAGCACCCTTCTTACTCAACTGTAAAGAAATGGTGGGCAAACTTTCAGCATGGAGATTTTGAGACCAAAAATGCAGCAAGGTCTAGGAGGCCTCAAACGATGTCCACTCCTGAAATTGTCGACTATACCCATAACCTTATTTTGGCAGATCAGCGAATATCTGCTAAAACAATTGCTGAGACACTACAGATAGCCATGGAATGTGTTGGGTTTATAAACTACGAGCAGATGGGCATACAGAAGCTATCAGTCAAGTGGGTGCCCAAATGTTTGAATGCCAACAAGAAAATACGTTGAGTGGACAGTTCCAATTTGAGTTTGCTGCATTTTCAAAAAGTTGGTGCCAACTTTTTGGAATGACTAGTTAATGTTGATGAAGCGTGGTTGCACCACTATAATCCTGAGACAAAACAACACTCCATGCAATGGCGGCAGTCAAGTTCACCAAGGCCAAAGAAGTTCAAGACCCAAACATCATCAGGAAAGGTCATGGCTACAGTGCTTTGGGATCTTGAAAGTGTTGCAATGACTGACTATCTTCCAAGGGGCCAAACGATCAATGCAGAATATTACTGTAACTTGCTGTGCCAATTAAAGGAGGCATTGAAAGAAAAAAGGAGAGGGAAACTGCAGGAAGGAGTTATCTTTTTTCAAAAGAATGCACCTGTTCACAAGGCTGGCAAAACAATGGACGTTTTGACAAAACTGGCGTTTGAATGCATAGACCATCCACCTTACTCACCAGATCTTGCTCTATCTGACTGTTTCCTGTTTCCAAACCTTAAAAAAGTTTTGAAAGGGTGGCACTTTTCAAGTGATTTGGAGGTGATTGCAGCAGTGGAGCAGTTTTTCAGTGACCAGACTTCAGACTTTTTTTAGTAGGGTTACAGAAACTTCAGACATGATGTGCCCAGTGTGTTGAACTTCGGGGTGAATTTGTTGAATAACTTAAAAGCTTTATGGTGCCATTCCATTCCCTTCTAGGTCGTGCTTACAACCATGTCATCAACATACATTAAGAGAAAGGGAGGTGAGGGAGGCCAAGTGTAGTTTAGTACTGAAAATGAAAAAAAAAAAGGAGGGGAGCCATAAAGGCTCCGTGAGGGACTCCTTTTAGCCTGAGGGACTCCTTTAAGGAGAGTGGTAGAAGCAAAAAGGGTGTTGTGAAACTGCACAGAGAAGTACCAGTGTGAGAAGTGCAGTCACATCCCATGTTGTTTACACTTCTCAATGTATTTAATTAGGTGACATAAAAGAATGTTATGCTCAAAAAGCATGGTAAGGTCAATAAATATGTCTACAGTGTGGATGCCTTTGTCCATAGCAAGGAGGATGTTATCACTAAGTGACCACAGTGCAGTAGATGTGTTCCTATCAGGCCATTAGCCATGATGTTTTCAGAATAGTGCATGACGTCAATGCTGTGGAATGGGTTATATTTTTTATTCAGGGGGCTGGGTTTAACAATGGCTGTTTTCCAAATATCAGGCATGATGATTTGAATTAGGTAAAGATTACAAATGTGAAGGGTTGGGGGGACTATAAAGTCCTTCCAAAGGAATAAGAACCATGGAATAAGATTGTCAGAACCAGTAAGTGAGACAGATTTTAGTTCTTCAAGTACTGATTCTTTGTGTTTAGCTTTTATTGCTTTGGAATCTAAAGTGGGAATACAGGGGGAATGAGAGAAGTTAGTGGGAGAGGAGGGGTTATTAATGAAATCAGGGTTGGGAAGTTTACTGAAGTAGAGGCTGTAATCAGCAGCTGTATGGTCAGATGAGACGCATGTGTTAGCTGGATTAGTATGACCCAGAATTTTCTATGTGAATTGAGAAGGGATGACTGATGCTTTTTCATAACGAGACCTTCATGCTACCTGATTGCCTGTATAGCTAGATTTCTTAACTTAGTACAGTGTTGCCTGAAGATAGAGAATGTTTTTTTCTTTATTTTTTTTTTTTGTTCAAGTATGTCAGGCATTGTCAACGAGATTAAGTCAGAATTTGAGTTTGTACATGAGTCAGTTATTTTTTTTTGGGTGGGGGGTTACATCTATGTGATTTTAGGGAAGAGTAAATTATGGAGGTTAGTAAAAATGTATGTCAGGATAATGTTGCAGTGGTTAAGTCAGTAGAAGAGATAACAGCAGACCAGTCTAACAAGGCTAGAAATGTCGTTTTTTTTGAGAAAGATGGATTGGGATTTGTTCTGAAAAGATATGATGAAAGGTAGGATTTTGTTTATATGGTGAGAGGGATTACTTACACAAGAACAACAGCGCAAAACACCGACACCCACATATCCGACACCACATGGTCAACAATCGAAACACCGACAACATAATTACTGCACAAAAAAAGGAAAATAAAATTTCCTTTTTTGTGCTAGCAGGGTGCTATGCCCCCCTGCATCCCCCCATAACTTTAATATACCAACTCCGAGATCGCACTACAGTGCAGGAATGGAAATCTTTCCATTCCGCACTCGGGAGACATACCATTTCCCCATTGTCGGCATTTTGATTGTCGACCATGTGGTGTCGGTTATGCGGGGTTCGGTCTTCTCAGCTGTCGTTCTTCTGTAGGGGACTCGGTGAGAGACACTGAAGCTGATTGGACAATGGTCACTGAAAGAAAAGGGTGAAAAATTTGAAATTAATTGTTAGGATTATTAGTAATAATAAGCTCAATAACTGATTGATGAGAAGAGTTAAGGCTTGGTCTGTTGAGTCTGCTGACAAGTTCTGTGAGTTTGATGTCATTAAGGATTTCAAAGATATTGTTTTGATTAGGCTCAAGAAGGCTGAGACTGCAGTCACCAAGTAGGATGAAGATTTTGAGATTTTTTTTTATTCAGAAGGCAATTTCAAGCAAAAAGGTTTTGAGTTTAGCTAAAGA
>NC_056741.1:1548614290-1548654290 GCF_019279795.1 Protopterus annectens
ACAGTGCAAGTTACATTGTATGTTGTTACATTTGTCACTCTGAGAAAATTATAACATGTTGTTACACTGCACTGTTATGCCTCTGACTGTATGAGGGCTGTACATTGCAGTTACTTCTCTACATCTCAGTATATGAAAAAGTCAGTGTAGACACACTGCATATTGTTACAGTTAGGGGTTAGTACACATAAGATGATGCAGAGGGGTGTTAGTACACATAAGATGATGCAGAGGGGTGAAGATTAAACATCACTACACTATGAAAGAGGCACAACTTTAGTTATACTGTATGTGCATGGAAATCATACAGTACAGTGACGCTGTTTATTGTTACACGTCTTGGTAAGTGAAAAATATAAAGTGCCATCAAACTGAAAGGTGTCACACTTCTTAGCATGTCAGAAGTGTAGTTACATCCTTGTGAGAGAAATGCACAGCAGAGTTACATTGGTGTTTTTTGTGTCAGAGAGTTTTACAGTGTTGTTACACTTATTGTGTGAGAAAGGCACAGTATTGCTATGTTGGATGTTTTTACACTTTGCAGTGTGCACAAACTACACAATATGCCTGCAGTTCACATTGCTGTACTTCTCCATGTGCAGTGTAGTTATCTTACACATTGCTACACATTCTCTGTGACTGAAAAAAGCACAATGTAACTACAATTCAAGTTGTCACACTTCAAAGTGTATGATGAATACACAATGAAGTTGCACTGCATGTAGGTTAACATCTCAGCGTGTATGCAGAATCGACAGTAAAGTTACACAGTATATCACTGCAATTCTGAATACACAGTAGAGGTACACACAATGTTTTTGCACTTCTAAATGAATAGTGCAGTTATACAGTGTCACAGTACAGTCACATCGTATGCTACACTGCACTCCTTAATATGTGAGAAAGGCTAATTGTAGGTCCGCTGCATGTTGATATACTTCTCAGTGTGTAAAGAACAGGCATTCTGTTTTACTCTGTGGCATGACAAGAATATGATGCAAAATTAAAGTGCACATTGCTTCACACTGGTGTATGCAGAACGTGATGGGTGGGTAATGTGCATGTCACTACAGCTCTCAGTCTGTAAGACAAACACAGCAGGGCTAGAGTGCACATTTCTAAACTTAGTATACAACTTACGGTACTGTTACAACACTTTGTGTTACACAGCCCTAGAGTTCATAATATTAAATATATGATACAGCCACGCCCATTGTGACTACACATCTCAGTATTAGTAGGGTTTTCACCTTTTCAAATGCCCAAAGTGGGAAATTTTTTGTAGAAACATCACATTTTGCAGGGCAAAACAACCCATGTCCAGTACAAAAGACAGAACTTCCACTTTTTTGACTTAATAAAAGCTTATTTCTGTAGCATTTTAGTTGTTTATTCTGTTTCTTATAGTATTTAGGTATTTCAGATACAAAATAACTGTTTTATGCAACTATTAAAGAAAATATAGGAAAATCTTTGTCCTAAAATCTCAGGATATTTGCCACTTTTTCAATTTTTTTGCAGGACACAACTGCTCAAAGAGGGACTATCCCTCGCAAAGTTGACAGGTGGTAACCCTAAGTATTAGTGAAGACACAAGTAACAATACTGATGCAGCTAAACATCATAACTGGTACAGATTAAAGGGTGCTGCAGGTGAAGTAAATGTTATTTCTTTATCATGGTGTAGCAACAGTGCATGTCCTACATACGGCAATGTGTGAAGAACACATGATGTCACTCAGTATTCATGCTTTCCATTGGTCAGTAACACAGCAAGTTGTTACACTGCTCAGTGTGTATGAGAGGAAGAACTTATGGCTACATCACATGGTGCTTCAGTTGTCAGTGCAAGATCTGATAACCATAAAAAACTGCAGACTTAAATTAACTGCAGTTTTTAATAAGCAATAGTGCAGCTAACACCACTTCTCATTGGATGTAAATAAAGAAATGCAAGATGCAGGACTTCTGTTTCAAGAATGGAAAAAGGGAATTAACTGATGTTGGTTTCTGCAAAATCCAGCACGGGCATATTGATTTAATTGGCTATGCCCCCACTTCTAGTTAGTGAGTAAATGGAGTGTCATTTTTGCAACACTCACATGCAGTATTGTTATATATACAAAATTATCACCACATACTCTGTTACCAATGTTGAGCCTGTCATCTTCTTTCCATTGCAAATAATTAAATAGCAATCAAGTATAAAAATCTCTTTAAAATCTTGAATGTTTCCCTCTGTTAGTAATGTATTGATGACAACTGTCATTGCAAAAATACTGATACTCTAATGCACATTCATTCCTTCTTAAACTACCCACTTTATCCAATTGAGAAACACAGGATCTGGAGCTTATCCCTGTACTCAGTGTATACAAGACAGAAAAAATCAATCCCAGTTATGATGCTGGTTTAATCAAGGAATACACACACATGCACACATGAACACCACTCACAGAACATGTGCACCTATAGGTCATGGAAAAGATCACCAATTTGTTAACTGCACATTTCTGGGATGTAATAGAAAACTGCAGCATCCAGTGAAAAATCCATGTGGAAACAGGGAAGTCAAGCAGATGCAAAGCAGAAGGGAAGAATCAAACTGGAGAATTAAGTGCACCTTTTTAACCTAGAGACCATATCGTTCTCTTACCGTAATGTAATCACTGGATGTTTTTATTACCTTTATAGCAGCAAATGGATTAGGTGTACAACATGCTTTCAGGAGATAGCATACATGCATGTGCATCTATAGTGTGTGTGTGTGTGTGTGTGTGTGTGTGTGTGTGTGTGTGTGTGTGTGTGTGTGTGTGTGTTTATGCACATATCATTCATTAATGAAAGACACCATCTCCAAATTACATAGATGTCATTTAATTAACTTCACAACAAATAAAAAAGAATATAAAAGCAAACACAAACAAATTAACATTTTTTCAGAAGCCAAGCCCACTGCACCCTTACATTCCCACAACATTATATATACCAATTCACAGATCACATAACGGTGTGGAAAAGTAAGAACTTCCTCAACACTACTGACTAGCAAAACACCCTTATATTTACTCAGTCAACAGCACAGTCACACACACACACACACACACACACACACACACACACACACACACACACACACATACACACAAGCACACACATCAAAAACATATTCCCAGAAGGATCAAACACAACACCCATCTCACTATTTCTTCCACCACACACTCAACAACACAGCAATTGCTCAAAAAAAAAAAAAAACATTCTCCAAAAAATAACTTCAACAGACAACAATAATACAGCCATGGAAACACATGCACACACATATACGTATACACAGATAAGCACACAAAGAATGAAAGAGAAGAGGTGTGTTTGTATGTGTATATGTGTGTGTGTGTGTGTGTGTGTGTGTGTGTGTGTGTGTGTGTGTGTGTGGAGAAAGAGAGAGTTAGTGGGCATGGGAGCCAGAGGGAAAAGGTGTGAGGATGGGAGTAAGTGGCACACAGCTCACCCATCCTGGGGGTGGGGGATTTGGGGGGGGTTCGATGTGGCTTGGCTCACAGTTTGGATGACACCCAATGGTAGGACTGGTTGATACAACATGCACAGTCTGAGCTAGAAGGATATACTGAAGTGGCACAATGGTGTAGGTCAGACAGCAGCCATGAAGGGAAGCTTGCATGCTCTTACACAATAAACTGTCGTGCCTAAGGTCCCTTGTAAATCACCAAGAGGTGTTAGCAGCTCCAGTGGCCTGGAGGGAAAACCCCTGACATCTGCCTGAATGATAAATCTTCAATTGGTTTTTGCTTCTCTGTGGAAGGAATGGTCCACTGACAGCTCTCACCCCTGTTCAGAATGAATGGGCTCATATATCATGCGGGTGGCAAGGGGATGCTTATGCTTGTTAGGCAGTGGGGTTACAAAAAGCAAAAAAAAAAAAAAAAAAAAAAACATTTAATAGACACTTAAATGAACACCGGCACATGCATTCTGGTAAACCACTTGCATTACTTCATCGTTTACAGAAAGTCTATATCAAATAATCATGATCCTCTTTACTCCTCAGGAAGTTCCGTTGCTATACTGCTCCCCATCATTTATACTTTACTTGCTTAGCACAAAGTCATTTTTAATGAAGACTCCAACATAATAAATGCAGTTTTGTTAACAGTATAATATGACTGTATAACAGATGATTTCCTTTTATCAGAATGCCAGGTTGATTTGGCTTTGTATAAGGTAAATAATCTTGCAGACCAGACTAATCATGTCCAGGATATCAGGCAGAAATAACAATCACCTAGTCTAAAGCGATTAAAATAAAAGCAGTTTCAATCAAACTTTAAATTCTGTCAGTACCTGTGCTGCTTTGCTTAGATTATATACAATGTTATGTACAAAATTAATAGAACTGTACTGGCCTTGGCAGAATGATTAACTGATGTATCTTTTAAATTTCATGCAAATTATCACTATACACTCTCTTGCTTAAGAAACAATGAGGTTATGGAAAGCAGCCAGGAAAGTTCTCCTGAGTAATAACAAAGCCAGGCTTGGAAAGAGCTGAAAGTGTATATTCGACTTCAGATTGATTTGTGATTGTAGTAACATAACATTCCTTTAAATCACAGCCTGAGTAAATGTTTACTAGTTCCATAAACAGACAGATGGTACTTAGGCTTCATTTTGAATAAAAGGAATAATCCCATCTGGATTACCTGTCAAATTCAACTAATCTTTTAAAACCACCTTTGTATGCTGCCTTCAGATAATTTGCTCTTGTGACCCAATTATCTCACATATTTCTTTTTTCATAGAATCCATTTTCACATGCTGGAACTTTGGGATTAAAAGTCCAGCTAATGAGCATGTGATCTGACTGTACTTGTAAAGTTATGAACTGACAATTTTGCAAGGCAATAATCTGGCTAATTTTGCAATCATGTTGCAAGAGAATCTTTAGATGCAATGCCAAAAAATATTTAAACATCTGCATGCCTGAAAACAAGTGGTCAAGAGCATTTAAGGAAGCATGAAAACTTAGCAGGAATAAAAAGTTCACAGAGAAAATGAGGGGAAAAGAGAGGCAAATGCAAAACTAGAAGTTGTTTACACTTTGCTCTGTGGCGACATGATTATAACCACTTTACTAAACGAGGAAAAGGTGATACTACTGTAAATGCAGATAGATCACCAATCGATAAAATGTACAAAATATGTTATTCCTTTCCTGGATCTCTTATGTTTTCCACAAAGAAATAATGAAGCCCTAACAATTGTCCATATAGATTCAAGAGATACCACTTTATTTGACAAAGAACAGCAAGCCAAGAATACAAGTACATTACATAAGCTATGTAGCAAAACAGTAAAGAATTCTGAAAGGAACTGTGACTTTATTTGTATTTGTTTTTATTATTTATTATCCACATAGGTTAGCAGAGCCACAGAGCCTTATCGTCTTGACCTGGCCACATGTAAATACAGAGATAAATACAAAGTATTTTGATTCCTTGGTATTCCTTCTGTCTTTGAATGGTCACATATCTGGGAAATATAAAGATACTTTTGTTTAGTTTCGCTTTATTCCCCTTACTGCTTGAAGAAATGTGACTATCAGATGTAGAGTTTCTACAGAACAGCTGAATTTCAGTCAGTTCCTATAAACTACTATACAACAGATGGTTCATCTGGTCCTTTGTCATTTTACAGCAGTTCATTTTCTCCCTTCATCTGTCCCCACGTCAGCTTTCCAGATACATTAAAAACATTAACAGCATAATTATGTTTAATTGAGAAAAATACATTTGTTTAACATGCTGTTAACAGGTAGTGAAGGACAAAAGGAAATAATGACTGGAGAATGTGTGAAAACAGACAATTCTATCTGATAAACTGTCGTTAAAACTCAGAAAAGGTCAAGGATTTTACAGAAAAAAAATGGATATAACAAGTTACAAAATATATCATTTCTTTGTGAGGACAATTTATTCTTAACAGTTAGTAAAGCCTCATACATGAGCGAATACCAACCACACACATTCTGCCTTCAAAATATCACACTATGAAAAGTGGTGCATTGTAATAGAAGAAATAATAGTAATGCTTAAAGTCTTCTAAATTTATGAATAGAAACTTGAGTTTCACAAGGTCTCCAAACATAGTCTCATGTCAGTACTGTCCCCTTATTACATTGAGATGCGGGTCTTATAGTAGTACTTGCTTTAATTTAATTTGATAGTCTGTTCCATGCATCAGCTGCTCTCTCAGCGAACCGATAAATGCACTTCTCATACCTGTAGAATCTTCTACATGGGTTGTCTGATGATTCTGTAGTACTTTTTGATAACCCCAAACATTCCATGAGGTAGTTGTTTCTAAATGCCCAACATACCTGAATAAAATTTCCTCTTAAATATCTGTATGGGACACTGTACACGTTCATATATTTGTGCCTTTTGTGCCTATATATAGGCAGAAAAGGTTCCTGACCACAATGGCCAAAATTACATTAGCACAAACCCATCTGCTCTCCACTCTATTATATACCTCTCCAATTTTAACTAATCTAAGGAAAACAGACTTATCTAAGCTAGAAGCATGTTGGAATAAAATTACTAAGTTTGCATGTGACTGCTGATATAGAAGACATCAATGTACAGCTTTAAGGATACTAGAGTGGCTTGAGCATCCTAACATTATCCTTTACAACCAACTCTCTCTAACTCACAAAATTGTAACACAACCAACTAGAACCCCTGCAATACAAAGTCTCATCCTTCCTTACAGTTCCAGCAGACCACTTCGCTCTAACAATAAGAACTCACTCACTGTCTCCAAGGCCAACAACACTGCAGGAGAATCTTTATTTTCCAACTATGTATCTCATACATGGAACTCCCTTCCTAAATCCATTCTCTCAGTCTCATCCACTAACCACTTTAAGCCATCACTTAAAGCTTATCTGAAAAATAAGTGGATATGTTCCTGTACTAATGCCTCATAAGTGCTCTGATACATGACAGTATACCCAAAACATATCCAACTTCTTCCCCGGTGTTTAATCCTTTGTTCCTAGGGACCTGTCTTAACCTTATATCTTGACAAAAGTCATACCTAAAAATAGTACTAGCTATGTTCAAAGCCTAGGTGTTGTTGTTAAGATGTAACAAATTTGTATGTTCTTATGTATACTACATTTTGTTTACTTTATACTTTAGTGATTATTGTAATGTGTGCATGAAAATTTACTGTTACTCATGGAGCTTTTCTCCCTGGGCCTCCACTGAAAAAGGACCTGTGTCCAGTCGGACTTTCCCAGTAAACAAATGTTAAATAAAATAAATATATTTTAGTCTTTCATAATAACTTCAAGTTCCACATCCATGGATGCCCTTTGTTTATTTCCACTGTGCACTTTCTAGTTTACTAATGCTTGTTTTTGTTTACAAGGTTTCCATATTGTTATTCATTACTCAAGTTTAGGTCTAATGTAATTAACAAACAATGACTTCATCATTTCTGATTTCCAAGACTTTATAAATCTTTCTATACAACCTATAGTTTTCCAACTATCATTAATCAACTGGTTGATATGATTAGAAAAACTCAAAGATGGATCTACCCATATACCCAGGTCCTTAAATGAATCTACAGTTTGATACACTCCCCAAGATTCATGAAGCTTGCACCAGGTGCAGGCGTAGCATTGGCATTCTAACACCATATATGGCCACCAAGCGATTTAGGTATGAGCTGTTTCCATGTGCACTACCTGCGTACACTACGCCTGCAAAACTCACAGGTCCTGTATGCTAATTACCCCATGTGTAGCAGTGTAGCATGCAAATGAAGGTATGTAGTGATCCAGGAAGTGGTGCAGGTATAGTATATGCATGCAGAAATGTAAACTGTAGAAAAAGGTTTACATTTTTGCAAACATAAAATCGAAGCCATGACAGCTGACAAAACACATGTATTACATTTTTAATATATGCCAATGACTAAATATATAGCCATTGGCATAAAAAAATGTACAAAATATAAAATGAACATTGAATATATATAGTCACACTATCGCGATGTGGAACCGTAGGGCAGCGGTGCGCAAAGGGGTTTGCAAGGAATATATAAAAATATAGAATAAAACTGCAATGAAACACATATCACGATTTCCCCATAATTGTCAGTGGCAGGCATACTACACCATACTATAGCGCAAGGGTTGCTAAGGGGCAGTGACAGTGTTATGCGCAGTAGCTAGGAATTAGTAGGGAATGCCATGCAAATGAGAGGAGTAATAGTGAATTGCAGATTCCCCGCTGGTGTAAGGATGCACCTTACAGCATAATGTTATAACACCGAGGTATGCCCTTGAGATAAAGATGACATCAAGAAAGGGGTGTGTCGCCATTGTGTAAGCACATTGGAGCATTGCTAAACCGGTTTGCCCCTAGCTAGGAAAAGCTGCAGGATAGGGGTGTGTTGAATTGGCCATAGCTATGCTTAGCTGAGAGTACGCAAATTAACCAAGTATGCATGTGAACGGAGATGAAAATGCACATAAACCCGGTAAATGGGTTTGTGTGGCACGCACTGCAGCTAAAACAGGAAGGATATAGGAAAGAAATAATTAAATGCTGCAGCAGTGAAATTGGAGTACAAATGACTAATTAATGCCTAGGAGCCTTCAGTGGGCCATTGACAACAGCTAACAAGGCTGCAAGCAGCTACCTGCAGAACAGGAAAGGGGAGGGGCTGTACTGCAAAGAAACCAGTAAAGTGTCAAAGCAGAACAAAGCTGATTTGCAGTTTATCAGCTACAAGGCACATTTTGCCATGACTGGGTAGGGAAAGTACAAAACAAGAAAGACGGCAGGTGGATGCATGCCTGATAATGGGAGTGAATCCAGGTTTAAAAGTGAATTAAAGGGCAACAGATTAATCAAGGCAGGCAAGCAGATCTCCACAGTAAAGGCCCCACACTTGCAGTACTCATTGCAAAACCCATAATTAAGACATGCTGCAGTTGGAATAGCTCATACACATCCACTGACATCAGCAGCATCCATAGCACAACAGTATAAAGTGTGAAAGCACCTCACACACATTTGTGTATTCCCATGCACTCTGCACCAGTGGTGTATACAGATGAGGAACTTTTAGTATGTACATGTTAGGGGCTGCCATAGCTTTGATCCACCAGCATGTCTTGGAGACTGAAGGTGGTGTGGAGGATGATGCACATGACCACGTCAGGCACCAGAGGAGGAGGAGGAGAGTGTTCAGACCCAGGGTAACCTACCAGGGGCTACATGATCTAGAGATAGTAGAGCATTACAGGGTGAACAGGGACATCCCACAGCAACTTGTGGAGCTGTGCCGGCCACGCCTCAGAGCCAGAACAAACAGAGGGGAACCCATCCCAGTGGATACGAAGGTATGTGTAAGCCTGAGAATACTAGCTGCAGGTACCTTTCAAAGACCAACTGGGGATATCATGGGGATCTCACAGGCATCAGCATCCAGGGTACTACACCAATTCCTGGATGCAATGTTACCACATGCCAATGAGCACATATACTTCCCCCGAATGCAGGAGGAGTTGGCCAGCAATATGCATCTCTTCCACCATGTGGCAGAATACCCAGAGGTACTGGGTGCAATAGACTGCATGCACATACACATCAAGTCACCACCCAGTGAGCAGGGTAGACACTACATAAACCACAAGGGATACACCTCCATCAACTGCCAGGTCATGTCCAATGCCCAGGGCAATATCATAGATGTGTGTGTTGACAGCCCTGAAAGCTGTCACGAGTCCCACATCTGGCATGCCTCACAGCTCTATGAGTTATTTGCCAGGGGGACATCCCAAATGGCCACCTGCTGGGGGATGCTGGCTATGCACTGGAACCGGGGATGATGACTCCCATCAGAAATGCACACACACCTATGCAGGAATTCCATAATGAGGCACACGCACAAACTAGAATCATCATAGAGCATGTGTTTGGGATGCTGAAATCATGGTTCTGTTGCTTGGACATATCTGGTGGAGCCTTGCAGTACTCTCCAGGCACCTGTGCCCACATCTTCATAGTGTGTGCCATGCTACATAATATGGTCCTGCGGAAACAGCTGCAGCAGGGACAGAATGGTGAAATCCCTCACAGCCCACCACCATTGCCAAGGGCCCCACAGGCACAAAGGTACTCAGACCATGAACACCCTGAGCCAGCCCCAGTAGGCAGACGGAGGCGTGCCCAGTATGCCCATGCCTTAGCATAGAGGGAATGTATAGCACACACACTGACAGTGTGGGCACCTAGGGACTGACACCATTCTCCACCTGCACACACTGAAAAAATGGATGGCACACACACAAGACTACCTGTAAATTGTCATGTATAGGCAGTCTACTGTGTACATCCAACATAGGCAGCCCTCAACTATTGCACACACAACTGCCACTGGCACAAGGTAAGTCAACACCTGAACAGTAAATTAAGCTATCAGCATATGCAGATACTGTATGTATAGATTCATAGGTAGGTACTTGGCCAACTGCCAGAGGCCATTCATAAGCCCAGACAAAATGTGTCAGCTTTTGCCACCCCATTGAGTCATTAACTGTCCCGCTGTGGAGCAGAGCCAATGGCGGGATCCCTGGGGTGCATCTACTGTTCCCCATCCTCTCTTCAAGGTTTCTCTTGCAGAGTGTTAGTGAGGGCCTCTGTATAGGTTCATAGGTTCATACTAGGCTATCTGCCCTAGGGCATTTGTAAGCCTAGCCAGAGTGTGTTTGGCTTTCGCCACCCATTTTAATGAATTTTACTATGCCCTTTTCTGAGGTTAGTTTACTGTGCCTCTGTCTAACAGTGACACAGAAGTGATACCCGGGGTAAACCTACGATCTCCCATCCACTCATCAAGATTCCTCTTGAAGAGAGTCAATGAGGGATTCTGCCTAACCTGGACTGGGATTTTATTCCAGAGTGAAGGAAGCCTCTGGGTTATGAATCTGTCCCTCCAGCATGTCCTATTTATTTCTGTGCTGAGATTCAAGTCCCTCGAGCGCATAGCTCGATGGGATTTGGATTTTCTGAGGTGCAGCATGTCCATTAATTCTGGGTTGGACATGGATTTATACGTCAGGCACAGATCGCCTCTAAGCAGGTGGTATGCAACCGAGTAGAGCTGGAGTTTCTTTAACTGGGCAGCATATGGCATCTGTTTGAGCCCTTTGATCCTCTTGGTGAGGTACTTTTGGGGTCTTTCTAGTTGCTGCAGTTGTCTGGTAAGGTACATCCCAAAAGGGGCATTGTACTCAATTATGGGCCTGACGAGGGATGAGTAAAGAGGTACAATGACCTCCCCTGATCTAGATGTGAATCCCTTCATGATTAGGTGGGCTATATAGAATGTTTTTCTAACCACTTCGGCCATGTGGTTGTCAAATGAGAGATTGCTATCAACTTGGGTCCCCAGGTCCCTAATTACATCTTCCGTACTTAATGGATTACCACCTATGTGGTAATTTGTGGGCACTTTGTTTTTGCCAAAGGGGATGACTATACACTTTTTGGCATTTAGCTTGAGGCCATGGCTCTGGAACCAGTTGTCTGTTTCTATGAGACTCTTTTGGAGGATGCTTGTGTCAGCTGGAGAGTTGATTATGGCGCCCAGTTTGCAGTCATCTGCTAACTTGGTCAGCCATAGTCCTTCCGTGTTGGCCTGTACCTCTGAGAAATATATACCGAACAAGAGATGTCCCATGACTGAGCATTGTGGGATGCCACTTGTAACTGGTTTGGAGTCTGACATGGCTCCAGCAATTCTAACCATGTGGGTTCTGTCCTTGAGCCAGTTTGCAACCCATCTAGTGACATAGGGGTTTATATTTAAGCTGGATAGCTTATCTATGATGCCTGAGTGGGGTATTGTATCGAAGGCTTTTGCAAGGTCCAGGTAAGCTGTGTGGACCACCTTCCCCTCGTCAATGGCCTTGGTGACTGTTTCAAAGAAATTGACCAGGTTTAATAGGCAGGATCTGCCCTTAACAAAGCCGAACTGGGTAGGATCCAGTGTCTGTAGGTCCCCAATATCTTTATTTATGAGTTCCATGATGATCCCTTCCACAGCTTTGCAGACCAAGCTATTTAGGCTTATGGGGCGATAGTTTCCAGGATCCTTTGAGGCACCACCTTTGTGGAGAGGGACCACTGTTGCTGTATGCCACTCTTTGGGTACATATCCTGTAGTAAGGCTGAGATTGAACAGTAGCTTTATGTTTGGGTTCAGCTCATCTTGGAGTTCATGTAGGACGCAGCCCGGGACACCGTCTAGTCCCATTGATGCTGTGTTTTTTGCTTTGGAGAGGGCGGTTCTTACCTGAGCATCTGAGATGTCAGGGGGGCAGCACTCTGCTGGAACAGATATTTGCTCTTTTCGTGGGGAGTGGGAGAGAAGTTTGCGCTGAACCTGTTGGCCAGGATGTTGGCAATGTCTGTGGGTTCAGTGTATTTTTTGTCATTTTGGACTAATTCTAAGCATATCTGGGAATTCCCACCCAGATTCCTAACATAATTAAAGAAAGCTTTGTGATTATCTTTAGTATCCTGTGCAATTTTTTTCTCAAAGCTGGCCTTAGATGATTTTATGAGTGCCCGTAGTTTTTTGCTAATACTGATCAGAGATGCCTTCCCTTTTTGGGATTTTGCTCTATCATGTAGTAACTTCCTTCTTCTATTGTATAGTTTGTTTAAGGCTGGGGTCCACAAGACAGGACGACTGCCTTTGGGGGATTGAGTCTTAGTTTTATTTGGGATTGCATGATCCATGCATTCCTGAAGGTGTTCATAGAATGTGTTTGTAAATGATTCAGCGGTCTGGGCCGTATTTTCCACAGGTCCAGGGGCTTTGAAGGATTCCACCTCAGTTTTGAGTAGTGTGAAGTTTGCTTTAGAGAAGTTTTTCACTGTGGTTTTCTGGGCAGGGGGTGGGGTCGGGATGTGGATATCCAGTGAGATTAATTTATGGTCTGATCTTACCAGTGAGGGATGCACTTCTGGTCTGGTGCATAGAGTCCTCATGTTGGTGATGATCAGGTCCAGTATGTTTTCCCCTCTTGTGGGAGTGGTCACAAGTTGTTCCATAGCATTTGAGTTTATAAATTCTAGGAACTTTTGGACTAGGGTGTTGGAGCTAGAGTAATGTTCCCAGTCTATGTTGGGGTAGTTGAAATCGCCCAATATAATGGTGTTTGGAGAGACCTTCATATTTTCCAGTGTTCTCAGGAAGGCCGAGTGGGGTTCCTGGGTTTGGGAGGGTGGTCTGTAGCAGGCTATAAACTGGAAGACAGTTTTACCCACTGTTAGTTGCACATGGATAGTCTCCGATGCTTTGTGCAGTGCCACCAACCTGGAGGTGTGGGTATCTTTGACGAATATTGATACTCCCCCTCCTTTTGTGGTTTGGTCCAAGTTTTGGGGCCGAAAAGCATGGTATGAGGTATAACCTGGTAGTGCTGAGGTGCTCTCGGGAGCCTTGAACCAGGTTTCTGTTACTGCACAGATATCGATGTTCTCCATGCTAAGGAGAGTTTTGAGTGTGTGCATCTTAAGGTTTAGACTTCTGGCGTTGAGTAGCATTACTCTTAATTTCTTATCCCTTGTGATACCTGTGGAGGTGGGTTGGTCTTTTGAGCCTTGCCTAAAAAAGGCACTATGGGGTTGGCAAGAGCCTTTGCCAATATCCAAAAGCCCAGGGGTGACAGGTGTAAGCCATCCTTAGTGAAGCAGCGTGGCTTGTCGAGCATGTCATCCCAGGATGACAGGCATTGGATCCCCTTTGAATGACACCAATACTTAAGCCAATTGTTGAAATTGATCATCTTGTCCTCATATTGTGGCATCATTCTTGGTGAGGGTAAGATGCTACTCAAAGTCAGGGTCATACCATCTTGGTATACATGCTCAGAGAGCTCCTCTGTGTCTCTTTTCATGTAGTATAATGTAGTCAAAGATGTTGTTCCAAAGTATGGGGAGTATCGGTGACAGGAATCTGTCCCTCCAGCATCCTCCAGTTATTGCTGTGGCAAGGTTCAGCTCACTACAGTGTGTGGCTCACTGTGACATGGATTCTCATAGGTGGAGCATATCCATTAAGCCTGAGTTCAACATGGCTGTGTTGGCCAGTGGAGATCATCTCTGGGTAAACAAGATGCCACTGAGTAAAGCTGGAGTTTATTCAGTCTGGCTGCCTAGGCCATATGTTGGAGGCCAGTATTCCCCTTGGCGAGGTACATTCGTGGACCTCCCAGCTGTTGGAAGTGTCCTCTGAGGTACATTCCAAATGGGATATTATACACTATGATGGGACTGATGAGTGATGAGTAAAGGGGCACTATGTCTAGATGGGAATCCTTTTGTAATCAGATGTCCTACATAGAAGGATGTCCTAACTACTCTGGAGATATGATTGTCAAAGGGGAGATCACTATCTACTTTAGTCCCCAGATACCCCATTACCTTGTCCGTATTAAAGTGTCTGCCACTTATGTGTTAATATGTGGGTGCTTAATATTCCACAATGGAATGACCATGCAGTTAGTGGCATTTGGCTGGAGGCCATGACGTTGACACCCTGTGATGTTCTCTGTGAGGCCCCTTAAGGGATGTCTGTGTCAGCTGGACTATCAGTCATGGCTCCCAGATCACAGTCATTGCCAAACATGGTCTGCCATAGTCCACCTGTGTTTGGCATATACTTCTCAGAGGTACAGGCAAACAGTAGGGCTCCCAGGACTGAGTCCTATGGGACACCAGACTTGACTGGTCAAGAGTTGGACCTGGAGACCGCTAATCGTACCATGTGGGTTCTGTGTGTAAGCCCATTGGTAACCCAACCTGTGATGTATGGGTGTATGTACAGGCCGGTGTGTTTATCAATAATACCTGAGTGGGGCATGGTGTCAAAAGCCTTGGCAAGGTCCAGGTAGTATGTGTGAACCACCTCCCCCATCATCTAACATCTTGGTGACTGCATGTAAGACATCAAACAGGTTCAGTAGGCATGAACTGCACTCAACCAAGCTGACCTGGGTTGGGTCACATGTTCAGAGGTTACCAATGTCTTTGTTAATGAGTGCCATGAGGATGCGATCCATACCATTGCAGACTGGGCTAGTCAGGCTTATGGGGTGGTAGTTACCATGGTCAGTTGTGATTCCACCTTGATGGAGTGGAATAGCTGTTGCCATGCACCATTGTATGGGCATGTAGCCTGTGGAGAGGCTGAGGGTTGGAAAGCTTAATTAGGTGGGGGGGTCAGGTTGTCTTGTACAGTTTGCAAGATGCAGTTTTTAACAACATCTGCCTCCATTGATGCTGTGTTCTGATGTTAGAGAGGGCCATTTCCACCTGCGTGTCGTTGATGTGTGGAATACTGTACCTTTCTGGTAGTGCTGTGGGCTCTTTAGGGGGTGAAGTATGCGCTGAATGTATCTGCAAGGATGTTGGCGATATCAGTAGGGTCAGCATATTTTGTACTATATTTCACCGACACAGTGCAAATCTGTGTGTCACCACTTACATCCTTGACATATCCAAAGAAGGCTTTGTGGTTATCTTTCAAATCCTTGCGTATTCTCCTGCTGATGTTAGCCTTTGATGATGTCATGAGGGACCTACGTATCATACTAATAGTGGTCACAGATATCTGCCCTTCATGGGATTCACTGTTTGTCTGAAACACTGTCCTATTTCTGTAGTGTAGCCTGTTTATTGCAGAGGTCCACCAGACTGGTGTCCTTGTCTAGGAGGAGTGAGTCTTGGTTTACCAGTGATGGCATGATCCATACATCCATGTAGGTGCTTATAGACTGCATTTGTAAATCTGTCTGTATCATGAGCAGTGTTTCCCTTTAGCATGGGGGCTGTGAAACCCCCCACCCCTGTCACTAGTAGTGTAAATTTAGCTGTAGGAAAGGTGCACACTGTGGTATCCCTGTATGGGGGAGATGCTTGGGTGTGGAAACAGTGAATAGTTCATGGTAAGATCTAACCAGTGACCGGTTAACCTCCGCTAAGGTGCACCTGTTGCCCATGTTGGTGTTGACCACTTCTAGTATGCTTTCACCCCTCATTAGGGAGGTTACCACCCGATACAGGGCATATGAGGTGATAAATTCCAGGAAGTGCTGGGCCTGGAAGTGAATACTGGAGTAAGTTTCCCAGTTAATGGTATGGTAGTTGACATCGACCAATGCCAGGGTGTGCGTTAGGACTGTCATGTTCTCCACTGTCTCCAGGTAGGTGGAGTGGTGGTCCTGGGTCATGGCGGGTGATCCATAGCAGGCCACAGTTTACATAGCAGTTGTGGCTGATGATAGCTGCACATGGATGATCTCAGAGGTATCATGCTGCCCCACTAACCTGGAGGTGTAGGTATCCCTGATTAATATGGATACACCCCCTCCATGTCTGTGTCAGTTCATGTTCTGTGGCTGAAATGTGTGGTATGGGTTGTAGTCTGGTAGTGCTGGTGTGCTCTCAGGAACCTTAAGACAGATCTAAGTTACTGCACTGATGTTGATGTTGTCCATCCTGAGGAGTGCTGTGAGTGCATGCATGTTGTGATCACAACCCCTGGTGTTGAGTAACATAACCCTCATCGATTCTGCTATTGTGCTGTTTATGGAGCTGATATTCACCTTCAAGACTCTCCTAAATAAGGCACCATGGGGGCACCAATACTCTTGGCCAGTACTCCAAAGCCTAAGGCTGACACATAGGCCAGTATGGTATTGTTGCATGCATGTTCCCCATCTGTGCTTGTTTTTCATCCCTCCTGTAGGTAACTAAGTGGTAAGCAATAGAAAACCTTAAACTTATACAAGTCTTCTAGCTTCCAAGATAGGCTTTTGGAGTGGCTAAGTATCAGTGTTCTGTATGTTCTTGCTGTACTTAACTGTTTCCTGACTACATGGTGATTTCTCACTGTATATTGTGATCTGAAGTTCTGTTTATTCACATATTATGGCTGTGATGGCCTGCACTTTAGAGGTTCACAGATAGCCTACTACCTATCTGCCCAAGGGCAATTAGAAGCATAGCTACAGTGTGATGGCTTTCTCCGCACCATTGATGAAGTAACTGAGCCTCTGTCAAGCATAGCCAATGAAGCAATTCCAGGCAGAGTTGCTGGAGGGGTTGTGGAGGGTGATGGAGCACTTAGTGATCTAAAGAGGGCATGTTAATGTGACAATTCAACACCATTCAATTTCGCCAACAGGTCTCACAGCTATCAAACTGGACAGGCTCCCCCACCCCCTGGCTGTATGGTTCTGGGACACATGATAAATTCCAGTGCCATGGATCAACTTATCCACACCCCCACCAGGGGCAGCAATATCCTAGACCTGGTTATTACCAACATGGGCAACCGGTGCTCCACACCAGATGTCAATTCCTCGTTGGTCAGATCCGACCATAAGCTAATCACCCTAGACATCCACATCCCTCCCCCACCCCCATTAGGGAAACCACAGAAAAAAAATTCTCCAAAGCCAACTTCACACTTCTTAAGACAGAAGTGGCAAACTTCACGACACCCATACTGACGGACAATAGAGGTATGACTACTGAATCCTACACAAATGCACTTTATAAGCACTTACATGAGTGCATGGATCGTGCATTCCCTAACAGAACCAAGATGCTATCCTCAAAAAAAAGGAAGCCAATCTGGTGGTCCCCTGCCATAAACAAACTCTACAACAGAAGAAAGAAACTGTTGCAAAAAAGAGTAAAATCCCATGACTGGAGAAACTCCCTGGTCAGCTTCAGTAAGAAGCTGAGATCCCTCATAAAATCCTCCAAAGCTAATTATGAAAACAAAATCACCACTGACTCTAAAGACAACCACAAAGCATTCTATGGCTATGTCAAGAATCTCAATGGCAATACTCAGATCTGCTCTGAATTACAGCACAATGGCACTAAATTTACAGAACCAACGGATATTGCCAACATCCTGGCAGATAGGTTCAGTGCTAACTTTACCCCTCTGTCATCCCCTAAAGGGCCCATCCCTATACCAGAAGAATGCAAAGTTCCTGTAATCACGGCTGCACAGGTAAAAAACACACTATTCAAAGCCAAGAACACAGCATCCATGGGACCTGACGACATCCAAGGCTGTGTTCTACATGAACTACAGAATGTACTGACACCCCACCTAAGTACCATGTTCAATCATAGCCTCACCTCAGGCTATGCACCCACTAAATGGCGCACAATGACAGTTATCCCATTCCACAAAGGGGGAGCCACCACAGACCCCGGAAACTACTGCCCCATTAGCCTAATGAGCCTGGTCTGCAAGGCTATGGAGTGTATCATCATGGAACTTATAAACAATGACACTGGTAATCTCCACACTCAGGACCTCACTCAGTTCGGGTTTGTAAAAGTCAGATCATGTCTCCTAAACCTGATAGACTTCTTTGAAGCAGTCACCAAAGCTGTAGATGAGGGTAAGGTGGTTCACACAGCCTACCTAGATCTCACCAAGGCTTTTGACACCATCCCCCACTCTGGAAATATAGATAAACTCACTAAACTAGGTATAAATCCCTATGTCACAAGATGGGTTGCCAACTGGCTCATGACAGAACCCACACTGTGAAAGTAGCAGACTCCAAATCCAGCTTCAGACCAGTGACAAGTGGAGTACCACAGGGTTCAGTCCTGGGTCCTCTCCTGTTTGGTATCTACTTCTTTGAAGTACAGGCCAACACAAAAGGTCTTTGGCTAATGAAGTTCGCGGATGACTGCAAACTAGGAACCATAATCAAAACTCAAAAGATGTGGACATCCTACCAAAGGGCTTTGCTGAGGCAGATGCCTGGTGTCAAAGCCATGGCCTCAAGCTCAATGCCAAAAAGTGCATTGTCATTCCCTTTGGTAAAAACTCAGTTCCCATGAACTACCACATAGGTGGTAGTCTACTTAACACCAAAAGTGTGATAAGAGACCTTGGGACACAGGTGGACAGTAGTCTCTCCTTTGATAATCACATCGCCACAGTAGTCAGGAAATCCTTCTATGTGGCACACCTCATCACAAAAGGTTTCTCATCCAGGAAAAAAGAGGTCATTGTTCCCCTCTACTCATCACTCATTAGACCCATTATAGAGTACAATGCCCCTTTTGGTATGTACCTCACAAGTCATCTACAACAACTGGAAAGGCCACAGAAATACCTCACAAAGAGGATTATCAGCCTCAAAGAGATGCCCTATGCAGACCGTCTCAAAAAACTGCAGTTTTACTCCGTTGCATATCGCCTACTCAGAGGCGATCTCTGTCTAACACACAAAGCTATGTCACACAAAGCTGTGTCAAACCCAGAGCTTTTAGACATGCTCCACTTAAAGAAATCCCAATCCCTACAAGCTACACGCTCTAGGGACCTAAACCTCATCACCACAATAAACAGAACATGCTGGAGGGATAGATTCCTGTCCCAGAGATTTCCCATACTCTGGAACAAACTACCTATCTATATCAAACAAAGCTCCTCATTAGCACTCTTCAAGAAAAATCTTGATGATTGGATGGGAGATAGGAAATTCACCCCGGGGATCACTTCTGTGGCTCTGCTCAACAGTGGCACAGGAAAATAATTTTCTTGGGTGGCGAAAGCTAGGGAACCTTTAGCTAGGCTTATACAGGCCCTAGGGCCAATACCCTAGTACCTACCTATGAACCTATGAACCTATGATCCCAGGGATGTATATTCTGTTACCCATTCACACAACAAGGTTTTCCTTGAAGTGTGTCAGTGAGGGGCTATGTCTAATGTAGTTAGGAATGTAACGTATTGTCTCACAGTACATTTGTTATATGTTGTTATTTCAAGAGTAAGTGAAGCTCAGTGGTTTTGGGAGCCTCCACCCTTTGCTTAGCCTAGCTTACACACGGAAATCATCTAAATAGGAAATAGGCGGAAGCAATGTTAATGTCAACAGTGTAATGATTACAGCATCTGCACAGTATCTGTGCATTCGAGGTCCCAATCCCGATAAAGGCAGGGATGTTTATCATGTTCAAAGGTATACCTTAACCACAACTTGCATATATAAGTAGTAATTCACTGTATAATAAATATTCAAAACACCCATATAAACTCATGTGTGCTGGAGAGTACAGTCAACAGAGAATGTAATGTTATGTCAGCACATAGTGAGATGTTACTTCACCTGACATGTATATATCCCGAGGAGTTAGTGGATGTGGCCGTGTTTGCGCGCGCAGGTTATACGTTACAAAGTTTATTTATCCGCTGCTATAATGTCACAAACACTTTTAAACATGCTTACAATGGCTTAAATGAGCCTTATTCTAGAGTAAAAAATATTTGTAAAGCATCGCAGGTGTTGAACACTGGGTCATGCACACTAAAGTCATGGGACTTACCACTAAGCCATCTGAGGTGTATGTATGTTTCATGGTCTTGAGACTACACCTTATAGGTTCACAGGTAGGTACTAGGCTGTCTGCGCGAGGGCATTTATAAGTCTAGCCAGAGTGTGTCGGCTTTCGCCGCCACATTGATTAATTAACTGATCCTCTGTCAAGCAAAGCTAATGAAGTGATCCCAAGGGTGTATTTTCTGTTACCCATCCACTCATCAAGGTTTCTCTTGAAGGGTGTTAGTGAGGGGCACTGCCTGATGTAATTTGAAATTTTCTTCAAAAGCATGGGGAGTCTCTGTGACAGGAATGTATCCCTCCAGCATGTTCTAGTTATTGCTGTGGTGAGGTTTAGCTCACTAGAGCGCATGGCTCGCAGTGACTTGGATTTCTTTGGGTGGAGCATGTCCATCAATTCTGAGTTGAACATGGCTTTGTAAGTCAGGCTGAGATCACCTCTGAGTAAGCGATATGCCACTGAGTACAGCCAGAGTTTTTTCAGTTGGGCTGCATAGGACATATGTTTGACGCCAGTAATTCTCTTGGTGAGGTACTTTTGTGGTCTTTCCAGCTGTTGGAAGTGGCTTGTGAGGTACATCCCAAATGGGGCATTGTACTCTATGATGGGTCTAATGAGGGACGAGTAGAGGGGCACTATAACCTCTTTATTTCTAGATGTGAACACTTTAGTAATTAGATAGGCCACATAGAAGAATTTCCTAACAACTCTGGCAATATGTCGAAAAATTGGAGCTCAACCACCACGTAGAAAAACTAAATCTTTATTACAATAAAAGAATGAGTGCTTTCGCGTGCATCCAGAGGCACGCTTCTTCAGATTGAATACAGAAACAAACTGTCTCTCTGTATATATAGCACAACTACAATTGATTGCTTCTAATCAATCAATTTACATCTAATTAATTCATTAATTAATAAAGACATTTTCAGTGCATTGCTAAGGTCTCTCAAGTATTGAGCTTATGAAATGTCAAATAAAAACTAACAAATAACAAACAAGATATAGGTTATTTACATCATATTTTAGCTGGCAGACAAATATGTTATTACTTAAGAAAACAACTACTCAAATTGTCAAAACCTGTATATCAAACAAATAAACAAATCTAAGAAACATCTTCTAAAACATGTATACATATAGAACTAGCATCAAGAAACTTGCCTCAAAAAACTTTTTTAAAAATTATTTAAAAATCATACTGATAGTGCCAAGTGATGTATATATTTTTATATTATGTATGTATTGCCTAACTATTATTATAAAAGATGTAAATATGTAAAAATATATATATAAATATATGTTTGTGCACTTAATTGTATGAGTCTGGCAGTGTATCTAAAGATAAATAATAAATATTAAATATAAAATATAAAATGTATAGTATAATAATTGAACAACCCATATCAACTAGTCTATAGTAACACTAACAGATATAGTGAATATATTAAGAATTCAAATAAATAAATAAATATAAAAATTCATCAATCATATATCTGAAAATATTCTTGTTATAAACTATAATGAGGTGCATTAAGCAACCCCTCATGAAATTGTAATTCATGCTTAGATATCTAAATATTATGTAGAAATGAAAATACTTATAAATGTATATATATATATATATATATATATATATATATATATATATATAAAATAAAATAAATAAATAAATGTGGAACAAATAAATAATTAAATAAATATGTATATATAATATAATAAAAAATAAAAAATAAACTAGTTAATATATGCAAAATTTGTCAAGCTGTTAAAACTATTAAAATATATTAAAATATTAACTTGTATAAGAAATTAAACAATATCAACGTTATAAGAAATGATGACGTAGAACACTGAAAACTGAAAGGGGATATAATTTGTACCTGTAGAATATATGTGTGGGCACCACTAAAAATGCAAATATTTGTTTATTAATATTTCCGTTTCTTTAAAAAGGATCTAATACTGACATATGTGTTCAGACCTGGACAATGTTGTGCCCTGAATCTAAAGATCCAGTCTAATTATAAATTTTCTAGATCATTGAAATTGTCACCTTTCCTCATATTTAACGATCTTTTCTATAGCACCTTAAAAACAAACTTGTGTTCTGGATATTCTATAATGTGCTTAGACAGTGCATTTTTAGAATCTGCCTTCCTAATTGCATATAAATGCTCCTGTATCCTGTCTCTAAGCCTTCTTGTCGTCATGCCTATGTAAAAAGCTGGACATGACTCACATGTAGCTAGGTAGACAACATTACTGTCTTCACAGTTCGCTGAACATCTGAATTCAAATTTAAATAATAATTCAGGATGTGAAAAGCTTTTATTTTTAGATATCCATTGGCAGGAATTGCATTTTCCACATGGATGGGTGCCCATAATATTTTTGTTATTCAGATTAGAATAACTCCTTTCATTACATAGTATTCTTTTTAAATTCTTTGTATTTTTATAAGTGAAAGTGGGTCTTTCACCTATTAATTGTCTAATTTCATCATTAGTAACCAAGACTGACCAATTTTTTATGATAATGTCTGTTAAATATTTGTTGTCACTGGTGTAACTAATTATGCATCTGACTTTGTATGAATCAGCTTGTGTATAACGTCCATTATATCTATGAAAAATATCATGTCTCCTATGTGGTAAGTCCCTATCAGAAAATATCTCTTTTATTCTAGCTACCATCTCAGAGTTATAACCCCTATCTAAAAAGAACTGTTCTAATTTATTGAATTCAACATTACGTTCATCTTCTTCTTGACATATCCTATTAATTCTAGTATATTGTCCCTTAATAATATTTTTAAAAATAAATCTGGGATGCATACTTTCATATTGTAATAACGTATTTTTCCAGCATTTTTTCCTATAAAGTGACGTTTTTAACCCACCCTGTCCATCCTTTTTAATATTAAGATCAAGGAAATTAATGTTAGAAATTGAGTATTCGATGGAAAACCTTAAAAAATCTGTAGTCTTTTCTAAGTCACATATAAAGTTTTTTTAGCTCATCAGGTGTTCCATCCCATATTAAAAGTATGTCATCCACAAATCTATAATATGCAAGAACCTTCTTATAGTTATGATGTGGAAACAGACATGTAGTTTCCCACTTATAGACAGCCAAATTAGCATAAGTATTCGCGCAGGGGGTGCCCATGGCCACCCCCCACTGTTGAATATAGAACAAATCATTAAACATCATGACATTATTGGTGAGTACTATCTTCAATAGGGCATTCAACAAAGATCGTTCATGGTTGGTATATTTGTGACATTTATTAAGTAAAAACCTAACTGCCTCCATCCCATAAGAGTTAGGAATTGCTGTGAATAGACTCTTAACATCTAAGGTCACTAACAGATGCGTTTCTAATATGCTATGTTCTAAGCTTCTAAGTTTATCAATAAGTTGATAAGAGTCTTTCAAAATGGTCGGGATGTCCATAACAAGTGGTTTCAATTTCTTTTCAACAAAAATGGATATGTTTTCTGTAACCCAATTGTGTCCAACCACTATGGGACGCAGTGGAGGGGGTGTTATTCCCTTATGCATCTTGGGAAGTCCCTTGATGTAAGGTATTGTAGGATGTTCAATTAAAAGAAATAAATAAAAGTCATAACTGATTTGTCTAGTTAACATCATATCATATAAGTCTTGATGCACCTGACAAATTAGTCTCTCAGCAATTTTCACATCTATTAATTTATATGTATTATCATCTTGTAAAAGGAGACCCATGTATTGCAGATAATCTCTGGTATTAAATAGAACCAAACCCCCACCCTTATCTGCTGGTCTTATCGTAATCTTTGTGTTATTTACTAAAGCATTCATGGACATCCTTTCTTCCTTGGTCAGATTATGAAATACAGACAATAAACCTTTACTATACATTGAGTAATGTTTATATAAATCATTTTCACAAGCTTTGATAAAACAGTCTAAGCATGGATGAGATACAGGCGTAAATGCACTTTTCCTTTTCAAGCATTCAAAATCAATTTGAGTATTTAAATTATTAGCATTGTGTGAACCTTGTTTGAAAAACAATTTCAATGCTATTTTCCGAGTAAAGACTCTTAGATCAGTTAAAACATCAGAAATATTACCAATTTGGGTGGGTATGAAACTAAGACCTTTGTTAAGTAACTTATAATCAGCTTCAGTTAAGAACAAATCAGATAAATTAAAAACCAAACTGTTCAGTCTCTTTGTCGACCTCTCTTGTTCTGTGGTTCCCTCGATAGCTTCCTTTTGCCTCTTCCCTGGCTTACCGATCTTCCCCTCGAGTCCCTTCTCGGGCGCACTGGAAGCGCTAAAAAAGACTCTATGTTCGTTTGTAGTAACTTGGGTTTAGCTCCCAAGGCAAGATGTGGATACATAGCCATCTGGTTAGGTGGTGGAGTGTTGGTATAATCCTGTGGAATATGTCCGCGACTGCCAGAAGATAGCTGTATCAGTTAAAGGGGCAATGTCAGAGATGTTCGTGCAAGTCTCTCTGACTACATCCGTAGTAGCCAATTCTGCTCTTTGTGCCTCACTTCTTTGATTGAATCTCGGCCATACGAAGACTTGACCATTCATAAAATCTCTATGGTCTCTCTGTAGTTTACGTAGCTTAATTAACTGCAGTCTATCCCCATATGCATCGACCTGGCTGATTAAATTATCAAGTTTGTTAGTAAACATTTCCCCTTTAAATCTTTTGACTAAATCTTTGTATAGCAAATCAGTTCTTTCAGCCAAAGCATTCTCGATAGGTTTGTCAAGGGAGAGATTACTATCTACCTGGGTCCCCACATCTCTTATTACCTCTTCTGTATTAAGGGGGCTGCCACCTATGCGGTAATTCGTGGGTGTTTTGTTTTTCCCAAATGGGATGACTATGCATTTTTTGGCATTTAGCTTGAGGCCATGACTTTGACACCAGGTGTCTGTCTCAGTAAGGCCCTTTTGGAGGATGTCCGTGTCAGCCGAAGAGTCAGTTATGGCTCCCAGTTTGCAGTCATTGGTGAACTTGGTTAGTCATAGTCCTCCTGTGTTTGCTTGTACTTCTGAGAAGTATATGCCAAACAGTAGGGGTCCCAGGACCTAGCCTTATGGGATACCACTTGTGACTGGTTTAGAGTTGGACCTGGAGCCCACTATTCTTAGAGTGTGAGTTCTGTCTTTAAGCCAGTTGGCAACCCATCTCATGACATAGGGATTTATGTTTGGGCTGGTGAGTTTTTCTGTAATACCCAAGTGGGGAATGGTGTCAAAAGCCTTGGCAAGGTCAAGGTAGGCTGTGTGAACCAACCTTCCCTTGTCTATGGCCTTGGTGACTGTCTCGAAGAAGTCAACCAGGTTTAGTAGGCATGACCTGCCCTTAACAAAGCCGAACTGGGTCAGGTCAAGTGTTTGGAGGCTCCCAATGTCTTTGTTAATGAGTTCCATGATGATGTGCTCCATAGCCTTGCAGACCAGGCTAGTCAGGCTTATGGGGAGATAGTTACCAGGGTCAGTTGTGACCCCTCCTTTGTAGAGAGGAATAACCGTTGCTGTGCACCATTCTATGGGCACGTCGCCTGAGGAAAGGCTGAGGTTGAACAGTGTGTTTAGGTGGGGGTTTAGTTTATTCTGTAGTTTGTGCAAGATGCAGCCTGGGATACCATCTGGTCCCATTGATGCTGTGTTTTTGGCTTTTAAAAGGGCTGTTTTCTGTGATTTTTGGGACATTACACTTTTCCAGTATTGTTGTGGGCCCTTTTGGAGGTGAGAGGGGGGAGAAGTTTGCACTGACTCTATCTGCCAGGATGTTGGCAATATCAGTAGGTTCAGTATATCCTGTGCTATGTTGCACTAGTTCAGTGCATATCTAGAGTTGCCACTTAGATTCTTAACTTAGCTAAAGAAGGCTTTGTGGTTATCATGTGAATCCTTGGCTATTTTTCTTTCGAAGTTAGCCTTGGATGATTTCATGAGGGACCTTAGTTTCTTACTGATACTGATCAGGGATGTCTTTCCTTCTTGGGATTTGCTTTTTTTCTGAATTAGTTTCCTCCTTCTATTGTCTAGCCTGTTTATTGCAGGGGTCCACCAAACTGGTTTCCTTCTCTTAGAGGAGTGAGTCTTGGTTTTGCTAGGGATGGCATGATCCATGCATCCTTGTAGGTGCTCACAGTGTGCCTTTGTAATTTTTTCTGCATCTTGGGCATCGTTATCCTTTAGCGTGGGGGCCGTGAAACATACCGCCTCTGTCTTAAGTAAGGTGAAGTTTGCTTTAGAAAAGGTTTTACTGTGGTTTCCTTAGTTGGGGATGGTGGTGGGGTGTGGACATCCAGAGTGATTAGTTTATGGTCTGATCTAACCAGTGACAGGTTGACCTCCAGTGTGGAACACCTGTTGCCCATGTTGGTGATGACAGGGTCCAATATGTTTTCACCTCTGGTAGGGGAGTTTACCAGCTGATCCAGAGCATTTGAGTCGATGAATACCAGGAAGCGCTGGGCCTGAGAATTTGTACTCGAGTAGTTTTCCCAGTGAATGGTAGGGTAATTGAAATCGCCCAGTATCAGGGTGTTCGGTAGGACCTTCATGTTTTATAGGGACTATAGAAAGGTGGAGTGGTGGTCCTGGGTCATAGAGGGTGATCTGTAGCAGACCACAATTTGCACTGCAGATTTGCCCAATGTTAGTTGCACATGGATGATCTCAGAGGTATTAAGCTGCACCACTAACCTGGAGGTGTAGGTATCCTTGATGAATATGGATACGCCCCCTCCATTTGTGTTTTGGTCCATGTTCTGTGGCCGAAACGTGTGGTATGAGTTGTAGCCTGGTAGTGCTGGGATGCTGTCTGGAGCCTTGAACCAGGTTTCAGTTACTGCACAGATGTCGACATTCTCCATACTGAGGAGTGCTTCAAGTGCGTGCATTTTGAGATTTAAACTCCTGGCGTTGAGTAGCATAACCCTCAGTTTTTTGTTAATTGTGCTGTTTACGGAGGTGGGTTTGACTTTTGAGCCTTGCCTAAAAAAGGCACTATGGGGGCAGCAAGAGCCTTGGCCAGTAATCAAAAGCCTAGGAGTGACAGGTGCAAGCTGTCTCTTGCGAAGCAACGCGGCTTGTCGAGCATGTCGTCCCAGGCTGACAGACACTGGATCCCCTTTGAATGACACCAGAAGCTTAGCCAATAATTGAAATTGATCATTTTTTCTTTATACTGAGGTATCATTCTTGGTGTGGGCAGGATGCTACTCGGGGTTAGGGTCATACCAGCCTGGGCTGCATGATCAGAGAGCTCTTCCATGTCTCTTTTCATGTAGTCCAGGGAGGTACGTCTCAGGTCATTCACACCAACATGAACAATGACAGAGTCATATTTGTACTTGTTCTGTAGTGACCTGAGTGCTTGTGTTATGTGGCGGATTATGGCTCCCGACAGGCAGTTAACAGTAACCTTCTGCTTGTCCAGCCTAGTGAGTGGGACGTCAGTGTGCCTGACTATAGAGTCACCTATTACTAGTGTGTTAGGTATGTTATTTCGCCTTAAGGGCTGTGATTGTGTGGCAAACTGATTTTGTGTTTTATGTGTTGTCTGGTTTGTGACGGGAAGTGCAGGTTGTTTGGGTGACTGCTTTGGAGGTCTCTAATGCTTTTGCAGGTTTTTATTTAGAGCCTCCGAGTATGATTTTATGTATTTATGTGTATTTTTTGCCAGTGCTGTTTTAGTAGGTCTGTGTGCGGCTGGAGGTGTGGTGCAAGTGTTAACCTTCTCCTCTTGACTGTCTGGTCCAGTCTTGGGTGGAGACAGATTAGCTTCCAGTTTGGTTGTATAATTGCATCTCTCGCATATGTTAGTGTTTTGTGGTAGGAGGAGAGGGTTGCCTGTGTACATGAGGCAGTTGTAATATTGCCTCAGGATACCCAGATTCACCAGATGGACTGGAGAGTGCACCTGAATTTGCCCTTTGGTCATGCCTGAATAGTAGTGTGAGCTGCTTAGTCGCTTGGTTGGTGAGGCATGAATAAAAAGCCTTGCCCTGCTGGGCAATCAGTGTCAGGGTATATTAGTGCTTGCTATTAGGTCTGAGCAAGTGCTGGTCTGTAAGATGCTTTTTGAGTGCTTAGGTTGAGAGTTAGACTAGTTTCAAGGGAAAAACTGAAGAGGAGACTTAGTGGAGCCGGGAATAATTTAATCATAGCTAACCGGCACTGCCCGGTGTGCAAAACCGTGCAAACGCGGTTTTTATACTAGGGAAATGAAAGAGATAGAAATTAGCCCAAAATGGCCAATAAACTACTAACTTCTGGGCTGGAACCACTCCTCCAGGGACAGATAGGTTGCTCAAAGCTCCCCTCTCTCACAGGTGAACAGAGAAACTTCCTTCTATCCAAGTGAGGTATGGGCAACTCAGAAACTAGTATCACAGCCTTGAATTCAGCACTAGCCTGAAAACTGGACTATACTAGCTTAGAAAGGCGGGAAACAAGGATATTTTTTTTTTGATTTTTTTGAAAAGATAAGGCAAAAACACCATAAGCATTCCACTGTAATGATCACAAATGGGACAGTCACTTTGTGTACATATGTACAGTACATTGTAATGTAACGTAGTGTGTGAACCAACACATTCCAGTCTACATGTGTATTACTGTTACAATTTAATACAAAAAAAAAATATAATATATATATATATATATATATATATATATATATGGATGTCAGTGGTATCTGCAGACACACACACACACACACACACACACACACACATATATATATATATATATATATATATATATATATATATATATATATATTATACAGTTACACCAATAGCCATATATATATAAACATCTATGAACACACTTTGTGACACAGAAGCACTCCAAAGGAATTGGAATGTACACAAAACACATGCAGCTCTGGTATTATAACTCTTAATATCAACCTAATTCACCACAGAAGAGGTGGTTGTTGTGTATGTGAAGATTGGGGTGGGGGAGGAATGATGGGTAAGGCCTGGGTCAGATATTCAATAAGTGAACTGGAGGGGTATACATGGAGTATGGGGACAATATAAAAAGGATACAAAACAAGAACCTTTCTCATTCATAATACACCCTATCATGTCACATTGCAACACCTAATTTCACAAACATATAAACATTAACATGCATCAGACATATGTACACCAACTGACTGTCACATTTGTTTTCAGTAATGAGGAATGCATGTAGTAAAATGTATATTCTAAACACCATAACATTTGTACATATCTCAGATGCCTTAGGGGTAAAGTCAGTGACTGTGATGTTCATGGTCCCGGATTCAAGACGTGCATGGGCTGTTAAGTTATTTTGAGGTCCAGAATAAGGGCTGCTGGATGCATGTGGATTAAAGCACTCTTAAGCAGTTGTAAGTGGGATTCCATGGGTTTGCGAGATGGTAAGCAGTGCTGAAACATGGTAAACGGAGAAGTGCTTCACAGGTTTAACCTTTGCTTAACGTTGCACAGACCACGAGCAAACCTGCTTACAACAGCATAAATGTGTGTTATTCACACTTTTCCTACCAGTGCCTACTCTGAGAGGTAAAATAATAACACCTTCCAGGATTAGAATGCACAACCATGTACGCCATCCTCAGAGTAGCCTAACACTAAGGTACCTGGGATGTACCTATCCCAGTTGTGCATGCAGACAGGTTAAAACATAAAAGGGAGGAATGTCTTGAAGTAGGACAACCTGCCATGTACCCAATTAAAGGTGTATGCTCATATATATATATATATATATATATATATATATATATATATATATATATATATATATAAAGAGAGAGAGAGAGACATGTCAAGATATATATATATATATATATATATATATATATATATATATATATATACACACAGGTCTACATATATATGTAGATATATAGATAGGTTAAAAACATCTACACATCTATGGAGGTACAGATAAACATATGCAATAATATATATAGATCTATATACATATACACATATATATATATATATATATATATATATATATATATATATATATATATATATATATATATATATATATATATATATATATATATATATATATATATATATATATATATATACACACACACACACACACACACACACACACACACACACACACACACACACACACACACACAATCACACACACACAAACACACATACATACATGTCTGTAGACAGCATCCAAAGTGTTCATATCTGAGTATAACATGGACCATAGCAATCACACATTCGGTCCCCCCAAACAGTATGAACATAACATATGAAGTGTATATGCCAATACAGTATTACAAATATGTTCTATGGACACAGTCATCAATACAACTGCAATGACTGCAGATATCCATGACAGAAATATACAGACAGCTTTCATTTTGTAAAACTTTATTACATTCCGATGTATTGCCTAAAGGATTCAAGGATTAACAGTACCTGCATGCTATACAGGAAGCATTTAATAGTGCTATAATGAATCAGCCTGCAATTACCATAGTATTAGTCCACTAAGGGATAGGTGTTCTCATAGGGAAAGAACACCCACACACATATAGACGTTGTATAAATGGGGGTTCCTACACACCTGCATGTGCTATGTACACCCACCAACATCTACCCCACAACCAAAATAATTACATCAATACACACTGTCATACCATAACCAATTATTCAACTACTGTACAACATCTGCTGAAACCTTAACATACCTGGACACAGACACACTAACATGGCCCTATGTGAAGTAGTTGCTGTTAATACAATTGAACAGCTACTGATGTAACAGGGTTTGTATGAACTAATCCCGTTTCAGAGGGTTGAAAGGTTCTTACACCAGGAAGTGTTACCGAGTACTGATTATCAGCACAGTATGATACACAGTAACACCAAACTAAATATGTCTGGTAAGCACACTGTAGACCCCCTAACATTATATGCATAGCTATGCAGCCTTGAGCTGGTCAAACAACCTAGCCAGACTGAAACATATGCAGAAGTATTAGGTACAGACAAACCTGCACAAGTAGCAATGTTCAGAAATATAACAGCAGTACTCACATTTAGACCAAATCATCTAGGCATTACACACAATATATTACTGTTCCTCTCCATACAGCTGTTGCAATAGATTTCAAACAACACTTCCACACTGTCTTCCTCACAAGTAAGGCAAAGGGACAATGTCCAAGTGGAGTACTCAGTTATACTCCACTGTAGCCATGGTATTGGCTAAGGCAGTAGCAGCGCAGCTGATGTGCATGTAATTAGCTACTTAAGAACACCAATTGGTTATAGGGATAGCACATGTTACTGATCTGTAACTATAAAAGGTCGCCTTGTCACACATTCAAACCATCTGTATATACCTGTAGGACAGTACAAAACACTGAAAGATGAACCAAAAATGAGTATTATACTAGTCAATAACAACTCCAATTACTAAGAAGGTATGTATAACATGTAGTATGTCTGTATATGCAGTACCATTTATGTAAGAATTACAGTGTAATCAATGCATATAGTGGAAATAGCTATCTTGTAGCAATGTATTGTTGAGCAGTAGTAATGCTTGTAGTATTCTATGTGTGTACTGCTGTAGGTCACAAGGCAAACTCTGCATACACCACAAGGGATGATATGGGCTTGGAACTCACCAATTCGCTTCCAGTCATTATCAGTGTCAGGACTGGTCCAACAAGTATGTGCTATAACAGGGGATAGTATATGTCTATATATTGTAACAGTCGACATATGTATGGGTGTATAAGTAAGATGAACATGTTAAAGGTGGGCTTACCATGCAAATATGGTGTGCATTGTGGGATATTGTGCCAATAACTGTGTAATGTACAGTATTTTAGGCAGATCTGTATTCTATTCTACATAGCAGTTCTGTTATGTTATGCAAACAGTAGATATGTCTATTGGCAATTACAATACTTAATAACAGGATACATATCTTTTGTATTCATCTGACAGTTTAGCAGCATGATAGCAAAGATAATTGGAAGAGCCAGGTAACTATCCATGCACATAACACATGTAATATCCACCTCTCTAATATCGTTTGCAAGCAATAACAGCTGTGCATGTGTACATGTTATGCAAATGTGTAGTGACTCTTGTTAAAGGGCTGGACCTCTCTAGTATCTTTTGCAAGCAATAACAGCTGTGCATGTGTACATGTTATGCAAATGTGTAGTGACCCTTGTTACAGGGCTGGACCTCTCTAGTATCATTTGCAATCAGCCTGCAATTACCATAGTATTAGTCCACTAAGGGATAGGTGTTCACATAGGGAAAGAACACCCACACACATATAGCTGTTGTATACAATAACAGCTGTGCACATGTACATGTATGCAAATGTGTAGTGACCCTTGTTATAGGGCTGGACCTGTCTAGTATCGTTTGCAAGCAATAACAGCTGTGCATATGTACATGTTATGCAAATGTGTAGTGACCCTTGTTACAAGGCTGGACCTCTATAGTATCGTTTACAAGCAATAACAGCTGTGCACATGTACATGTTATGCAAATGTGTAGTGACCCTTGTTACAAGGCTGGACCTCTATAGTATCGTTTACAAGCAATAACAGCTGTGCACATGTACATGTTATGCAAATGTGTAGTGACCCTTGTTATAGGGCTGGACCTCTCTAGTATCGTTTGCAAGCAATAACAGCTGTGCATATGTACATGTTATGCAAATGTGTAGTGACCCTTGTTACAGGGCTGGACCTCTATAATATCGTTTGCAAGCAATAACAGCTGTGCATGTGTACATGTTATGCAAATGTGTAGTGACCCTTGTTGCAGGGCTGGACCTCTCTAGTATCGTTTGCAAGCAATAACAGCTGTGCATGTGTACATGTTATGCAAATGTGTAGTGACCCTTGTTACAGGGCTGGACCTCTCTAGTATCATTTGCAAGCAATAACAGCTGTGCACGTGTACATGTTATGCAAATGTGTAGTGACCCTTGTTACAGGGCTGGACCTCTATAGTATCGTTTGCAAGCAATAACAGCTGTGCATGTGTACATGTTATGCAAATGTGTAGTGACCCTTGTTGCAGGGCTGGACCTCTAGTATCGTTTGCAAGCAATAACAGCTGTGCATGTGTACATGTTATGCAAATGTGTAGTGACCGTTGTTACAGGGCTGGACCTCTCTAGTATCATTTGCAAGCAATAACAGCTGTGCGTGTGCACATGTTATGCAAATGTGTAGTGACCCTTGTTATAGGGCTGGACCTCTCTAGTATCATTTGCAAGCAATAACAGCTGTGCATATGTACATGTTATGCAAATGTGTAGTGACCCTTGTTACAGGGCTGGACCTCTCTAGTATCGTTTGCAAGCAATAATGGCTGTGCATGTGTACATGTTATGCAAATGTGTAGTGACCCTTGTTACAGAGCTGGACCTCTCTAGTATCGTTTGCAAGCAATAACAGTTGTGCATATGTACATGTTATGCAAATGTGTAGTGACCCTTGTTACAGGGCTGGACTTCTCTAGTATCGATTGCAAGCAATAACAGCTGTGCATGTGTACATGTTATGCAAATATGTAGTGACCCTTGTTACAGGGCTGGGCCAAATGGCTATGTGCACATCTACATAGAGTGGATATTGAGAGTAGAGACACACTGGTTGAACTACCAGGTTTGTGTAGCCCAACCTCTCATTGCCATCCTAACTGCCGCTTGCACATACTGTATGTAAGGTAGTGCACAGTACTGGTAATGAAACAGGTTGCATATCATCTTTAACTCCAGTGTAACATCTGCAGTAGGAGTGTAAGATGTAGGAGACAGCTGCCCATGTGTAATAGCCGTTTCATAGGTGATGGCTTACACTATCTGATTGTATCCTGATCATGTTGATAGTGGCATCAGAGTATATTGATACATGACTCTACATGACCCAGAGAAGGAAACAGACCTGTAGACACTTGCATCATCTGTAATCAACTAACAGGATGTGATGTGCTCCTCAGAGGAGGATTGCTGCTAAAGGCAGCTACAATGTTTCTGTAATAGCCAGTGTTGTCATGTCCATAACACAAATATTTACATGTGAGCATCACTGTCTAAAACATCTATATAAGCAATATGTAAACTAAATACAGTGCTTGGTACTTGTAGTACTGAATGCTCATACAGGCATGTCCACTAGTCAGCTACTGGTGTTTACTAATGTTAGCTTTGTGTATGTTGCCATTCTGGGGAAATGTAATCTCTACACCATGTACACTGCCAAACCCACCTAACACCATTCCCCACACATTGTTTGGGATGCAGCTACAGGGGTAAGCTGGAAGGCAGCCCAGTCTATAGCCATGACGGGACTGGACAGTCATGAGGTGTAGGTTAACACATGCATCTCATCAACACAACCAACACATACCCTTACTAGAACACAATAAGGACACGCACACACAGTACCAGAAATCACACACATTCACAGATGCTTCTAAGTATCTGGCCAAACAAATGACCTCCCAAGCTGGAAGAGACAGACACCAAAATACACAAACTGTATGACATAGTTTGCATAATTGTGCCACACCTCAGAACACATGGCTGGAAACATGCCCAACAGTACTCATTTGTGATTGCAAACTCTAGCACTATGTTACACACCAACCTATACGAAGGCATACATACTGTCTGCCTGTCTGCCATGATTAGCCACATACCCATACACTCAGACCACCTTTTAAACTATGTACATGGCTCTGGCATATTCCATGTTGTTGTGCAGGACCTGTGATGCAGTAGCCTGGACTGCATGCAAAAACATGTAGCAGCTGTCAGGTCTTGTAGCCCATGCAGGTATGTCCCAAGGCCTGGGTAGCATTCTGCCAAAGGGCAGAATGATACTGCAGTACAGGGACAAAAGGATCGTATTCCACAATTGTCTAGTGTAGTGGTGCAAGTCAAAGGGTATCCAGTATCTGTCTGCCTAGGATAACATGGTTGACAGACCATGATGCTTTGCCAGACAGGGCCTGCACATGTCAACCCTGGGAATCTGGATACTACCTAGGGCTCATGCTTCCCCTATAGTGCCTTCATCATGCACAGTTCAAGTGAAGGTCCACTGCTGTTACAGTGACAGCCAAGTAATAAATTTCAGGTATCGCTACACAATGATACATGTCAAACATTATATGGACACACATATGTCAATCCCTAACATGGAGAACATATCTGTGCAGTGGCTGAGACATGTTTCAATGCTCCAGAGAGTACACCTGCATGACCACATTATAACACATACCCCACCTCTTGCCAATTATCCTTTATTGGAACACATGGGCCGCAGGTGTGGCTATATTCCTGAAGGATATGTACACCCCCACACTAGTTGCATTTGCATAACTTCAGATGCATTATGCTGAGCAACTACCTGTGTGCCAAAGTAGAATTCAAATTGCACCTTGCGACAGATCACCCACCATGCCATGGATTTTCCAACTGTCATAATGTGCTGTAATGGGGAAGATTACGTCTGAGACAGAAAACCATAACAATGGCTACTCTCAACTATTCCATTATGAAATGGGAAAACTTCTCATCAACCAACACCTGCACTCAATGCATGTTGGATTCCATCAACCCCAATGACCTGGATCACAGTAGTCACACAAACAGGGCTAACAGTGTGCTACACATAGCCATTCTCCAATGCCAATGTTATGTTTCCTAAGAGCAGAGTGATGACTGTCATGGCACCCATGCAGATGGACAATGCATGTGCAAATGCTGAATCCTACACAAATGAACCTTAAGCAGTCACATACGTGCAGTGAGAGTGCCATTGAAACAGAACCAGGATTCAACCAAACACAAACAAGAAGGCAAACTGGTGGTACCATGCTTTAAACTGTACCACAGAAGGTAGTAACTGTTGCAAGAGTGAACACACATGTGTGTAGGTGATCCCTGGTCAGCCTCAGTTAGATGCAGATACATCATATAAAACCACACAAAGCTACTGAGAAACTAACCAGCCACATATTATGAGGCCAAGCACAGAGCATTCTCTAGCTGTGTCATTAATTGTAATGGCAACAACAAAACCTGCCATGCTGCACAACACTATGGCATGGGAAGTACTGCACCTACAGAAATAGCACCTGTTCATCCAGATAGGGTCTTGGAGAAACTAAACCCACTCCCACCCCCCAACAGGTACACTTAGTAATATATCCATGCACACTACAGGGCCCCTGTAATAATGACTATGCAGGTATACAAGCTGCACTCTCTAAAGCCATACATACAGCTTTCATGGGACCTATCAATATCCCAGGGTGTATCCTACACAAATGTAAGAACAATCAGCTATCCACATACACATCATGTTCAATCATAGCTCCATGTCAGGACATGTACACACCGAATGGTGCACAGCAACAGTTATCACACCCCACAAAGGGGGAGACACCATTGATAATGGGAAATAGTGCACAACTACCCTGCTGAGTCTAGTCTGTAAGGCCATGAACCGTGATCAACATATTTGATGTACTCAGTACAGATGTAGATGACAGTAGGGTTGATTCACATTGTATATCATGACCTTGCCAGGTCATAGGACACCATCACCCATACTGTGTTTCAGCTACACACAGTAAACTAGGTGTATATTCCTATGTCACAGGAGTGGTTGGCAACTGGACTGCTGGCAGAACCAACACTACAGAAGGTGTCTGACTAATACATGCACATCAAACCAGCACCAGCCACAGTAATACAGGGTTCATTCCTGGTACTCCCCCTCTTTGTTATCTATACCACACAGACTAACACAAAAGGCATCAGCCTATTGCTGTTTGCACAGGACTATGAACTAGGAGCAATAGTTGACTCAATGTGTGCTGTGTTCAACATACAGAATGGCCTTTTTGTGTCAGATGTGTGGTGTGTGACATAAAGCCACAATCTGACAGCTAAGTATTGCATTGTCATCCCCTATGTTACAAACCATGTACCCATGAACTACCACATAGGCAAGGGTCAACATAATCGCAACTGTGTGTATGGGATGCAGCTGGACAGTAGTCTTTCCTTTGATAGTTACTTAACCACACCAGCAGGTAGTTGTATGTGTTACCCCTAATCATGACAGGGTGCCATCCAGGAATATAGAGATAATTGCTCAGCCATACTCAACACCCATGTGACGCATAATAGATCACATATTTCCTTTAAGGGTTATTGCCCATATGTAGATGGCCTTCACTGCCCTTCTCAACCCCTAGCTGCACTATGTAGCATGCAGCCTACACTGAATAAAGGTGTTGGACATGCTACACTTAACACATCCTGATCCCAAATAAACACATACTTCATGGACATCCACCTTTCTAGTACAAGGATCACAACATGCCTGACAGATCTCTGTCCCATACACTTAATATACTCTTGCCATACTATGCATCCCTGTCCAGTGAAGCTGCACATAACCCCTCTCTGTGACATGGTGTGATGACCGCATGCCAAATATATCAGTAGCCCTGTGGATCAGTTCTGTGGCACTGCTTGAACTCACCACTGAATCTTACCTGTCTGTTGCCTACAGCTAGGTAACCTGTCTGCCTAGGCTCATAAATGGCCCAGATCACTATGACCATACATGCTATCGTTGATATCCAACCCTGCAAATACCATCAGGCTAGCTATTGTCCCATGTGTTACACATGTGCAACACAGCCAATACATGGCAGGATGCTACACAGCTCTACAGTGCCATGTAGATGTATATGGCAAAACACATACATACTTGCAAGTCTGCAGGGTCACAGGTCATGTCCCTTATGGCTATGTATGACTATATATTTGACATATACATAGCATTAAGGTCGAATGCATTAATGTGAGCACATCCAGGCATGTGCTGATGGGTAAAGACACCAGAACAGGCAAACAGACATGCCCACGTCAAAACAACATCCACATGGAGTATGAGCAATGTCATCACATGACACACACATATATGGTGATAACATCACATCAACAGTAAGGGTCAAATGTGTGTGACTTATACATGTCAGTGGTGTTAGTGTCATGTAGATTTGCAAAGTTTTATTTGTAATCTTAATAAACGTGATACACATGTATGTTCAGCTGTACTCCTGTACTTCTTTGTGAGTTTCTGTGACCTGTCTCAATCATTATGTCTTCCAGGTATGCCACATAGCAGGCTTTCAGTGTACAGCTGCTTGGAGGATGAGGTCCTCGTCCCAAACCTCCTTGAAAACCACACAACACTCTTCAGTAATGTGCCACAGGATGCAGAGCAGCAGGATGCCCTGTGGGAGGAACTCCGCAGGAGGGTAAATGATGTTGGCGGTCACAATTGCATCTATCAGCAGGTGCGCCAACACTGTACTGACCTCATAAGATGGGTGAAACAGAGTACTAATGCAATCACCAGGGAAGAAGGTGCAACAGGTGGGTGGGCACTCACCCAGCCCACACTCACACATATCGAGGAGCTACTGGCCAACCTAGGGACACCTGCAGTCCTCCATCCACAAGCTTTAGCTGGTATTGTGGAGGTGGGTGTCTCTCAACCACCAAGCCTGGAGTTGCCTGGTAAGTCAGTACTGCACATATAACACAACTATATTTCACATAGTTACATGTGTTACTGTACAATATGTAATGTAACATCATATGCAAGGCATGTATGCACACATGCCACATACTATAGTCTGCTACTCTATGTATGCACAGATGTGCATACTCCATAGTATAGTGTATTGTACTGGCTTATGTCTTAACATGGACATTGCACCCTGTAGCACAGATGTGCATACTCCATAGTATAGTGTATTGTACTGGCTTATGTGCTAACATGGACATTGCACCCTGTAGCTTTCACACAGGTGTGGATAATGATCTTACTGCTGTGACACTCCTGTTTAGGTACCTCTGGCATTTTGCAGTGATAGTAGCCTGCGTCAGGTGAGATTGTTATTATTTACCAGGCTTGATAATCACGGATCATATTATTTGCATGCTATCTTCCATAACACACATACACATAATGTATGGTGGTCCTGTTAATAGACACTGGTCAGGCCTGCAATGCATCACAGTGGTTACCTATGTGAAACCATTGAAGACTATAGGAAACACCTACACTAAATCTTCCAAACTGTCATTGCCAGATGTGTGGACAACTATGAATACAATGGTGGAGGTGTGTTTCACTGTAAGGACAGGTACTACCTATCAGCATTACAGATGTTGGGAATACGAACAATACTGTACAGATAGCATATGTGCGCACACATTCTAAATGTGTTGGAGCTGTAGTATGACCAGCCCACAGGATACACCCTTGTGGATTATACCCTTGCTATGAATGTCACACAACGTCATGTGCTTTCTGACATGTCCATGACATGTAGTGGGCTGACTGCAACACT
>NC_056741.1:1548656790-1548734290 GCF_019279795.1 Protopterus annectens
GCTGTCCATTCATTAACTGACAACATCCAGGCACTTGAAAATGCTCGCCATCATCTTGCAGATGCTTTGGATAGACGATAGTGTGACAAGGTGGGAGTCCTTGACTGTGGCATGTCAATCCTCAAGCGTGGAATGTCTGTGCTGGAACATCTGGTGGGAGTGAGGCGTCTTAGGTGGATGTAGGTCTGCTACATCACCTGTTGAAGGTCTATGTGAACATGCTACTGCACATGCCCACTCTCATAGTGGCAGTAGCAGCAGCAGTGCAGCTGGTGCTGTGCAGTCCACACTAGGACACAGAAGGCCACATGCACGTGGTTCTGGATGGTCCCAACAAGGACATGATTCCAGTGGACATGTGTCATCAGACAGTACCCAATCTGGACCTCTGCCAGGTAGTGCCCGTGCAACCCCTGGCAGGCACCGGTCACGTGACCATGGCCAGACACCGTGAACTGTGAAACCTGCCTTGTACAGTCTGCAGCTGTCAATAATACCCCTGTATAGGCCAGCCACATGCCAGACCTGTGTGCATGCATACACACACACACACACACACACACACACACACACACACACACACACCGGAAACAAATGTAGGGCACCTCAACACACACACACATAACATCCACACATGCCCAATGATCTCACAGGCCCTAACACACACACACATGATGTCATCCAATGGCACACCAAGGCCTCTGGCAAACATTATCACCCTGTGCATATGATGATGCCTGTGCCGTATCCCTGTCATCCACATTATCGGTGCAGGGACATGCTCATATGGTCTGATGCACAGGGTGAACATATTAGGTAGACAATTGTAGATTAATATTGTTGAGTAGTGTTAACAGGCAGCAGACATACGATGTAATACAGTTTTAGAATGCATTTTGTACGTTTGACAGCATGTATCATGTGTAACAACACTAACAGCATGTTGATCTTGATGTTCTGCCTTCCTCTTTCAGGTGTAGTTGCATGTACCGGGGGATGTTGGTGTTTGTGGTTAGTATCCCATATGTACATGTTGACTACCCACAGGTCAGTATAACAATACCTGCATGTACTTTGTAGCTTCCACATCACATTTATATTCTCCCATGTTTCAATTATGTTTACTGTTCTAATGATCCAAGAGCATGATAGCTGTGTAGTAAGCTACTGTGTTCAGAGCTGTTACATCCATAGTGAGTGACATCACAGGTACAGATACCTGGAGTGGGGAGGAGGTAAAAGAGTGGTATGGTGGATGACAAGGGTAAAGGCCAGTGGAAATAGGGGCTTCTCATTGGGAAGCAGGAACACCCACTGCCATGACAGCATGCAAACACATACACACCTACACACTCAGGGATTCACAGATACAATAACACACACTCTGACACACACACACATTTGCCAGTGTATGGATGAGAACCCCTGCCTATGTGCATATTATCATTATAGTAATACGCAATTGCAAGAAGCGCCACAGAGATTACACATGTACAGGTAGTCAGAATGGCCTAAGATCGAGGACATTGACAGGGATACTACAGTGCAGTGAGTGTATGTAGGGAGAGGGGTACATAAGTAGGCTATGTAACAACAGGTCACACCCCAGGGTGTACATGTTAACAGGCAGTATGAATGCCCGTCTAAGATTGATGATATCAACAGGGATACTAGATTGCATTGAGTGGATGGGGGGAGGGGCATTAACATTTCACTATGGTAAAATACAGCCTCAATGGACAGCCATACACATGGACAGCCATACACACACACACACACACACACACACACACACACACACACACACACACACACACACACACTGTGGCATTCACAAAGATATACACCTATGTCACACACATACTGACACTTTACATGTGTGAGGTTCAACCACCTGCCTATGCCTGTCTTTCTACACTTCACTCTGTACTGGTGTCATCAACAGTGTTCAGGAGAGTGAAAACATGTGGGATGTATTCCCAACCATACATGACATATATGGACAGACACACACCCACACGTGCCAGTACTGTGAATCAAACACCTGCCTATCTCATGATAGGTATTACAGAAGTACAGCACTATTGCATTCGCTACGAAGCTTACTGACTCTTATCTTTGCCAATTGTGCTGATATATGCACAATATATGCACAGGGGAGGGATTACTCTTACAGATGTCATGAGGTTTTCTTTCAGTGTCACCCTTACTGCATTCTACATTGTCTGTCTTCCACTTCAATTAACAAAATCTGACCTTAGCAGTTACACAGGTTATTGTAGGAATGGTTGTAACACACCAGTGAGCTGTCTTCAGTAATCATTCATCTGCAAAGAAGCCCCACCACTTAGTAGTCATGTCCAACCATCTGTCCATACCTCATGTACAGCTTATTGTACTTAGAACATATCACCATATACAGTTGACAATGTTGAGGCTGTATTGCAACCACATGATGTACTAAGACAACAGTTACCTTCAGACATCAGACACTGCACACACATGGAATCTGCACAAACATTAATACATGTACACATATGCGGTCTACATCAGTAATTGCACTAGCAGGTCAAGAGTATACATTCCACACCTTCCCCACGCCGTGTGCGAAATATAGCTGAGCATTACACCATAATGGATGTTATATTCATGTACTGGTAGGACACCACCACCTTCACCGAGTAGCCAAGTGTACACATTTGACAACAGCACATATCAGCAAGACACACACAGCATTATTCCATGTCATGCTTCTACACACTGTTACTTGACAGTGCCATGGTCAAGCCAGGGCACGGTAATGGTCAACAATGAGCACATCATATTTGCCACAAACACCTCATGTTTACTGGAAGAGTGCCAGCAATGTGCTCTGTTAGAGCAATGCAGTACACTCATTCAAGCATATGCGAGATCTGTGGCTTGTAAACATCTCACCCCAGCACATACTGGCTATTTTGGTACTAAGGCTAATGTCCAGACAGCACACAGCATGCATGGCTTGCAATTGTTGACATGGGGTATATGTAGGAACTGTGGCCACACATGGCTGTACATGTCATGATCATATCACCTGTGACTACTCAGGACCATACAAAGAAGAGCTGGATTTCCCTGAATCTGTCAATACAGGCCTTGTGTAGGTCCTATGATCCTGTTATTTGGGTATGTTTGTAGGCATTGCATTAGGTGGACATGTCTAATGACATACATGCCACATGGGGTGTTGTATGATATGATAGGTGTTATGGGTGACCAGTAGAGAGGTAATATTAGCCCTGTTAACAGAGATATCAAACCTTATGTACTGTTAGCATGCTATCTGCCATCTGCATGTGTGTAATGACTGTAGCCACCTGTATGTAGAAAGGATAATGAAAGCTATGGTAATGCCATGTATGTTGTACGAGTATGGGATGTACATATCCACGGCGGGTACAGTTAGGTCATATCCAACCATGAGGGTGTTGTTTACTGGTGTACAGCAACAGTCAACTGTGTTAATGCTGACAACATCCGAGGGACCCTGGTATGTGTGCAACTGAGCTGGTAACAAACAGTGGTATTATTGCATTGCATAACACATTATACAGCTGTGTCTGTACATGGGTACATTGCACAATTGATGTAGGCCTAGGTACAGTCCACCAATCGAAGGTTATCTGGTGGTCTACCATACTATGTCATACCACATATGGATGTGTATTGGTAGTCTGGGGACAAGGTGGTGGATGTATATGAGGATGCAACCTAGAATGCAGCATTTGCCACTGTCACCTGTACCTGACTCATCTGTGATGAGTTATTCTAGAAAACTTACTTAGTTCACTTTCTAACCAACTACCCCAAGAAACCATTATACTTGGTGACTTTAACATTGACTGGATAACCTGTTCATCCCAGCACCCTACTAACCACATAAATCTCTAGGGATTCTCTCAATTAATAACCACTCCAACTAGAATCCATAAACCAAATAGGAAAGAAACAACTCTTGACTGGATCCTTATTAATAACCACCCTAGCATTTATACTCCAAAAACCCTTCCTGATAATATTAGTGACCATATGCTTACTTATGTCATTAGACAAAAATTGCACATCCCAACTACCCATAAACTCAACACATCCCGCTCAAAAAAATTCTTCAACCCTGATAATTTCCTGAATGAATTGCAAGCATGTGACTGGTCTCCACTGACTCACCTTGCACTTGATGAGGCAGTGACCTACTTTAACACCAACTTTCTAAAAATCCTAGACTATCACGCTCCTTTTTGCTCTACTAGGATAAGATCCAAATCTGCCCCATGGCTAACTAAACAAACTAAGCAAAAATGATCCTAAGAAATAAAATATGGGCCAAATGGAGAGCTACCAAATGTCCATCTGATCACCTCCTCTTTAAACAATTAAGAAATGCCACCAAGAAAGATACTCTTAGAGACAAAAAGGAATTTTATCTTCACCTTCAACAAACCAGTCAACAAACCCCTCAAAAATTTTGGTCTGGTATTAATAAACTTCTTAAACCAGGACATTCAACTACTCCTACCCCTTCAGGCTTCAACCTCAACAATTCCACCCAGATCCCAGATGCCTTTAACAATTATTTTACAGAAGCCATTCAAACCCTAGCTAATTCATTACCCACACCTACTGCTTCCTTACCAAATACCTCTAAAACCTCATCTAATACCTTTCATATTCAACCTGTCGCTACATCTCATATTTTTAAGCTTCTCAAAAACTTAAACCTTGTACCCCATCTGCTGACCAACTCCCATCTGAATACCTACAAATTGCTGCAAAAGCTATAGCCTATCCCATATCCATACTTATAAACAGGACTATCTCTGAAGGAAAAATCCCTACCTTATGGAAAATATCTCACATAATTCCTCTCTACATAAGGGGGGCTCTTCTACTGAGCTTTCAAACTTTCGCCCTATTGCCTTACTCTCTCCATTATCAAAGATAATGGAAAGATGCATACACAAACAAATTCTCAACTACCTTCTACAAAATAAACTTCTAGCCAACTGTCAACATGGCTTCAGACCTTTCCACAGCACTACAACTGCCCTTCTTTCCTTCACTGACTCTATAAATAATAATCGGAATAATAACCTCTTTTCCTCCGCACTGTTCATAGACCTGTCAAAAGCCTTTGATATGGTTAACCATAATATACTTCTTGACAAACTAAATCTCTATTCTCTTGACTCACAAGCACTTCAATGGTTTAGGAGTTATCTCCAAAACAGGCAACAAGCAGTGCTTTGGGACAATAACCTATCTTCTTTACTCCCAGTAAATATTGGTGTTCCACAAGGCTCAATCTTAGGTCCCCTTCTTTTCTCATTATTTATCAATGACCTACACTTGAATATACCTCAAGCCACCTGCATTCAATATGCCGATGACTCAACTTTAATCTGCACTGCAAAAAATGTTCCCTCCCTCCAGTCCCTCACCCAAACGGTTTTCCAAAATGTAGAAAAATGTTTTTTGCAACAATGCCTCCTCCTTAATCCCAAAAAAACAAAACTACTTCTCTTTACTCCTACTCACAAATCTCCCACACCATTCTTCACTATATCCTCTAATAATGCTACCAATATTAACCCAGATATGACCACTCGCCTATTAGGTGTAACTATTGACAACCATCTTAATCTTGATGACCATATTAACACCACCATTAAAGCTGTTAACAACAAAATTGGTACTCTCTATAGAATTAAACCCTTCCTTACCCCATTAGCTAGAAAAACATTGCCCAGACCCACCTTATCTCCACCCTTTTCTATGCCTCTGCTATATATACTAAATTATCTAAAAATAACATTACCAAACTCTCTACCTGTTACAATAGTATAGCTAGATTCAGTACTGCTACTCCCTCAGAACTCACCACTGTCTTAACCTCAAACAACTAGATTGGTTAGAACTGAATAACCACCTACTCTATCAACAGTTACTTATCATTCATAAGACCCTTTTCTACCCTGATAATACCCTAGCCTTACTAAATTGATTTCACCCTATAAAAACCTAGCTACTCTACGCTCTGCTAATAAACTCCTAGTATCCTTGACTAAATCTTACAATAAAGCTGGGGACTCACTATTTTCAAATACTGCAGAAAAACCTGGAATCAACTCCCTCATGAAATATCTAAGCAAAACTCTACCTCTCTTTTCAAAAACATATCAAAGAACATCTTAAAACTCAGTGGCTTTGTCCTTGTGCTAACCCTGACTGAAATTGCTTCTCCGCTTACTCCTAACTTTCCTCCCTCCCTGACTATGCCTCTAAATAAGACTTTCAATTTTGACATTTTACATCTTAGAAATAGGCTATACTATAAATTCTTTGTCTCATTCAATTCTATCTTTGTGTTTTGCATATCTGTTTTTGTTAGACTAACTGTATATGATGCATATCTATATAATTGTCTGTTTTTGTCATTTGTTTTTAAACAAGGCTATCTTTGTACTTTGTACTTTTTCATTCATATCGTTGTTTTGTTTATATTTTTTGTTTACTGCTAGTGTTGGAGCTTTTCTCCCCGGGCCTCTACTGAAAACGGATGTATGTCCAGCTAGACTAGCCCGGTCAACAAATGTAAAATAAAAATAAAATAAAATTATATCGGAGTAGTGGTCTTTACATGTGAGTAGCCTTTATGAATATATGAACACCACCACCTGGAATGGTCCATACCACTGTTATGCCCCACATGTCTGAATCTGAGTTATATGGTGGTAGTGCAATTGTGCACTACAGAGCCTTCAGCCAGGTGTACCTCACTGCACAGATGTCAGTATTCCCCATTGTAGGTTCTACATTGAGCAAATGGATTACTAAAGCCACACATCTAGCACTGGTTAGCTTAAGCATCTAATACAATTGTCTTGCAGGTGTCAGGGTGTTACTTCTGGGTGTAGAACTTTTGCCTTGGAATGTGGCTATGTGGGTAAATGTGACCTAGGTATTATCCACACACACATGAAACATGGATGCATGTGCTCTGTGTTGAAGGCTTGTCATTCCGCCATGACAGCCCAGAATGGCAGACACTGGACAACTTCATAATAACAGCAGGACATTGGCTCATTGTTTTGTCTAGCAGTTGCCACTCATACCATGACATCACTGCGAGTGGCAGTAATGTGCTTGGTAGCAAATGCCTCATGTAAGGTGATGGACAGCAGCAGAAATTGTGTATATGACCAATGTGAGATATACTTAGGGTAGCAGTCCTGCTAATAATGACAACTACTAACACAGCCAGGAGAGGTCATCTTGACACCTGCACCTCAGTACCATTACACAATGTGGCTCACACATTATGCTTGCACATGCCACTGTTCCACGTATAATGCCACTGTCCACAACCTGCTATCAAAGTATGCCTTTCAGGGCAGCAAGGTGTGTGTCACATGCTGTAGGTAGCATCTGCCTATGTGTCCCAGGTAACTTATTGTCTGTCATGTCCAAACATGCATGAATGTGTATACTTAACATATATATGTCAGTACTTCATGTACATGCATGCATGCACAGATACAGATATATCTTTTACGGGCCACATACAGGTATCAGGTAGTAAACCAGTATGATGTGCATATATACTGACAGGTAAGATGTACATAGCTGTAAACCTGTGTTACAATAGAAGTCCATTACAATGTGTTCTGTACATGTAAGTGTATGAGCATGCACACTGTGGCCTTCTGTGGTTAGAATTGGAGTGCATTCCAAACAGCCCTGTGCTACTAAGTGTATGAGCGTACCCACTGCCACCTTGTGTAATTTGAGTCAGTGCATCCAACAAGCCCTTTGTTACTAAGTGTATGAGCATGCCCAGTATAACCTTGTGTAGTTGTAGTCATAGTGCATCCCAAATGGCCCTGTGCTACTAAGTGTATGAGCATGCCCACTGTAACCCTGTATAGTGATAGTAGTTGTCCATTCCACAGATGAGCATACTCCAGTTCAGGTTCCTGTTGTGCTACAACTATACCTCTCAGACCTACCTATGTAATACCTACAGATGATGTGTCTTGTTTGTGCACACAGGTTGTAATGGACACCTACTTTAAACACACAGGTGACTGTCAGTCTCCCTGTTGTTGTCCTCAATCTTAGAAGGGCATTCTGACTGCCTTGGAATATGTAATCTCTGTGGCGCATCTCGTAACTGTGTAGTACTGTAATAGTGATCTGTAGATAGGCAGGAATTCTGAATCCCACCACTGGCAACTGTGTGTGTGTGTGTGTGTCAGCAAATGGCAGCGTGTGGTTGTGTGTATTTGTGTCTGCATCCTGTCATGATAATGGGTTTTGCTGCATTCCAAAGAGATACCTCCTTTTGCACTGACCTTTATCCTTGTCAAATGCTATACCTCTCTCTTCCCCCCTCCCCACTGCAAGTAATCAGTCCTGTGATGTCACCCAGCTCAGAAGTGGAATCAGAGTAAGTGTAATTGTATGTGTTCTGTGGCACATACCCCAACTGCATACCACTGTACTAGTTATCTTTACATAGGCAAGATGTGTATTCACAATACTGGCAAGTGTGTGCATGTTTGTGTATGTGACTACCCTGTAGCGAGGCATACACATGTGGAATGTCTTTTAGTACACCATGGTAGCCATCTGTGGTGACCGGTGTCTACAAAGTATTACATAGTTAGGAATGGTAAAGAATACACAGTAAAGCACTACTACAGTTGGGTATGTTATTTCCCTGTGCCACTGTCGAGCAGTGACACAGAAGTGGTTGCCGGGTTGTAAGTCCATACCCATCATCCCCCCAACCTAACTCCACAATCCCCGGGGTAGATTACATTAGCCATCATTCCTCACCCCAAACTCCACATACACAACAACCATCCCTTCTCTGGTGAACTGCTTAAGATTTAAATGTTATAACACAAGAGATGCCTCTGTTTTGTGTACATGTCAGTTCCTTTGGAACCCTTCTGTGTCACAAAGGGTGTTCAGATGTGTAAATATATATATATATATATATATATATATATATATATATATATATATATATATATATATATATATATATATATATATAGCTTGTACACATCCCGTAGGTGCATATATATATATATATATATATATATATATATATATGTAGTTATGACAGTTGTACAGATGTAGATTTGTCTTTTGTTTCACAGAGTACAGTACATTCAAGGGTACTGTACATATGTACACAAAGTGACTGTCCCATTTGTTTTCAGTACTGTGGAATACCTGTAGTAAGATGTGCATTATAAACTCCATGCAACATGTATACAACCCAGATGGCTTATTGGTACATTCAGTGAACTCAGTGTGCATGGTCTAAGGTTCAAGCCCTGCAAGCCTTGTTGATACTGTCAATTAAGACTGCATAAGACAGTTGTAAGCAGGTGTAAATGTGTTTTCATGACAGTAAGCAACAGGTAACAAACATGTACAACTCACAGCACACTTGAAATGCCCTTCTTTGGCAATTCTGCTGATGTCACCCACCTACAAATACACCTCTGGGGCTGCTGTAATGGTGCATGCTGTAGTGTGATAAACTAGTTAGATAGGGGTTCTATTCCAAGACAGGCCAACTATGTGTGTCTGTCGGTCTGCCTGAGAACGTAGCAATGCTTTTTAGAGTATGCACACTCTACAATTCACATAACCACCTTTGGCAATCATGGTGATGTCACCCACCTAGAAATACACCTCTGAGACTCCTGTAATCCAGTATTCTCTATAGTACATGCTGTAACTGTGTATTGCTGCAGTGTGATAAACTAGTTAGGAAAAGGTTCTAGTCCAAGACAGGCCAAAGTGTGTGTGTGTCTGTCTGTCTGCCTGAGAAAGTAACAATGCTTTTTAGAGTATGCACACTCTTTACAATTCACATAACCACCTTTGGCAATCCTGCTGTTGTCACCCACCTAGTAATACACCTCTGGGACTGCTGTAACCCAGTAATCTCCGTAGCGCATGCTGTAACTGCATAATGCTGTCGTGTGAAAAACTAGTTAGGTAGGGGTTCTATTCCAAGACATGGCAGGTGTGTGTGTGTGTGTGTATTTTGACAGTCAGAGCCCGTGTGGAGGTGGCTGTGAATATCTAACCACTGGACATGTTGAGGAGCGGATTTTGTAGTTTTCCTATATGGTGTCTGTATTATATGTCACAATGTCCCCCTCATGAGGAGTACAGATGTCAATCAGCTAATGGACTCCGTTGGCAAGCCATACCCCTACATCTGGCAAAAGGCTTGGTGAACAAAGTATGCAACCCTGCTATTACTCGGAATACATTCTGAACCCATGTGTCATACACAAACACAATTTCCTAGAATATCCCGCTATGTTGCTAGTAACCTGCACATTGATGACAGATAGTAGGCATAGTGTGATTGCTGTGGGATGCAGAGGGCATGGCACCCTACAGCAGTACAATAGGCACATAATTGCGGACAATGTGCCTTCACTATGTTCCCCACTGGATGCCTGCAACATATATGGCGCCATCAAATGTGATCCACAGAGGCCATACAATGCCTTACACACATGCTCTGTATGGACTGATGCCACTGACACCAGGGAATACCTGTATCATGCTATCAATGCAGGTGCAGGGTCAACCTGCTGTCTATAAGCAGGTCCTGCCACACCAGGCCAGTACTGGCATATCTGTGGATAACCAACCAAACCAGGTACACTTGTACATGTCACTGTACATTATTGTGGGATATGCACATCCCAGGCAATGTCCATGTCAAGGACTATCAAACACAGACATGGCATGCATTACAAAGCAATGTTCATACATAATGGTAACCAGGATGTCAGGACAGTTCATACAATACCCATCTGTGTGGGACATTGCAGACATTACACCCCTGTACCACACTGCACACCATTGTTGGGTGGCGTGATGCCAAGGATTACCCCTCACCCAGCCTTGTACAGCCATCTTGCACAGCCAACCACTACACACCCATGAAGCAATGGACACATGCATGTTAGTACTGGCACCTTGTGTCTGCATGTGGGGTATGATGCTCCCAACCACAGTAGCGCCCAGTATAACTCCCAATGGCATACTGACTGTTATCAGACACGTTCACATGCCCTAACCCATAGAACCTTCGGATATCCCCTATGGTGCATGTTTGTGCATTATTGCAGTGAAGCAAACTAAGTAGTTAGGAAGTTTATTTGTGGGCCTGGCAAAGTGTGGCAATATGTCTGAGTCCATTAGAGGGTGTGGTTGTGTTGACAATGACATCCGTTTATGTGGACAGCCATGTGTGCTACACCTAATGTATGTCTACTATATCTCTGTTGCAGATGTCGCTCACCAGCACACATATATATGTTCTTACAGCACACCAACCTGTCAGCTTTGTGGCACATGGAGTAACTGTATGCACTTGTAATAGTAATGACTAGTAAGTCAGGGGTTTGAACCCCTGTACTGGTAGGTGTGTGACAGGCGATGCTTAGGTTTTAGTCACCAAGCCCTTCTCTGATGTACTTTGCCTCTGTCTGTCCCTCCCACACACTCTCTGGTGGATATGGAGTTGTACACCTGCTCAGCAGCAGCTTGTGTTTTGTAAGTGATGGTCATGATCAGGTGATGGCCTCTGCTCCTACTGCAGTCCTCCTCTAGCTGATTGCATGTGGAACAGTTGTGGTGATGTTCCCGTAGCGAATCGCATGGAAACACAGTACAATATCTAGGAACATCATGTCGGCATTTGCCCATGACAGTCTCTGTGAGTGGAACCTGGATCTGGTGTTTGGTAAACAGCATCACAGATGATATCTGGATGTTCCTCAAACAACATACATAGTTTTAAATAGCCTAAAGACAGGAGGGTGATGTGCCAGACATGACTACAGCATGTAAGTGTAGCTATGCTTCATTGAGACTACTGCCAGTTTAACAATTTGTGTGTGGTAATGGCTATTCTGCATGTTTTAAAACTGACAAGAAAGTGCTCTGTTTGTGAGGGAACCCCCATCTGTAGGGCCATCTGTGGACTGGTCAGTGTGTGTGGAACCATTTGTTTCCTGTGTTACTCACTGAACACACATCTGTGAACTGCAGACGCATAGTGTGAGGGCTACAGTCAGTACATGGTGATAGTGATGACAGTTACTGTCATTGCATCCCTGACTGGACATATGTCACATGAAACAGTGGTATGACTGTCTGGGGTTCTCAGTGACATGCCAACAATGGGCCACTGTTCATAGCTGCAGTCACAAGTCTTCTGCACTTTGTATAAATGTCATGCAGTATACATGCATGTGTTGTGCTCCCTCTGCAAATATATACCATCGGTTGTGTTGGGTTGATGGTCATATCTATGCATGCTGTTATAAGTAATCCTGAATGCTGTTGACTATTACTAAGCCATATTTGTGTCAAAACTTCAACACCATAGGCTGTATGGGTTGCTGTTTCCTATCATAGCTGTATATCTGCACACACACACACACACACACACACACACATATATATATATATATATATATATATATATATATATATATATAGATATATATACGTATATGTATATGTCTTCAACTATATATATATATATATATATATATATATATATATATATAGCTCTGTCTGTCTCTCTCTCTCTATATATATATATATATATATATATATATATATATATATATATAGCTATATATATATATATATATATATATATATATATATATATATAACCACAGTGAAGCACATACATTTAATAAAACAATAGAATAGATGAGCGGTTTCGGAGATGAGTCCTTCCTCAGATCAATACACAAAAGTGAAACAATAGTATAAATACAAATGTGCAACCAATCACAACAAATCATATATTAATCATTCAATTAACCAATTAAATTACTAACATCTCCTAGCTTTTAAAATGAGTTTTAAAGGAATAAAAACATTAAAGCTTAGTGGAATGTCAGGTCTTAAATCAGCTATCCAATAAAGATACCTTTTACTTTTACTACTGACTTCAAATATATAAGGGACATAATACAAAATAACTGGAAACTGTTGTCAGATGATAGAATTAGACATATAGTTGTTGAGGTGCCTTGTTTTAGTTGTAAAATAAATCATAACTTAAAAAGTTTATTATGTTACAGATCTAGGCAAAATAATGCAAGCAAACTTTATAGTAACAGATTAGGTACATATCCATGTACAAGGTATAAGGCTTGCAAGTATATTAAGACCAACAATGAATTTATACATCCTGTCACTGACAGCATGTGCTTTTATGTGTGTGTCCACGTGTGTGTGTGTGTGCGCATGCGTATATCTCTGCGTGTCTGTGTATTTTTTTTTGTATCATTCCATATGTTCATATAGTGCTGCAAAGCTATTTCAAAATGGATCTGTTGGTTTCATGTCTCTCATCCTGTGGGTGAAAAGATAGTAGATAATGCAATAACAGGTATAACAACCATAAACGACTAGTACTTTGCTAATGAGGTGCAACCTCTGCCCCATGTGTAGAGCTTTAAAAGAACCTACTTTGTTAGACCTGCTTCACATTTGCAAGTTCAAAAGTATCATAAACACCTACTCAAGGGATCTTACCCTCCTTTGCAAAATATATAAAACATGCTGGAAAGAGAGGTTTGTATCACACAGAATACCACCTCTACTGAACCGTTTTCCACTACACATACAGCAAACTACTTATCTTTATTTATACCAACATAATTTGGACAAATGGATGGGTAACCATCCCTGTCCCTCATGGATGAGGAAACATGTAAATGTTCCAACATATTCTTGTTAAGTCCATCTCTGGGTTATTCATATTCAAAATATAAGGCCAGAAAAGGTCATATCATGCATTCCGGCCCCAAAATCCGGACCGAACTACAAAAGGAGGGGGAGTATCCATATTCATAAAGGATACCCACACCTCCAGGTTAGTGGCAACGCACGAAGCATCGGAGACCATCCAGGTGCAATTAACCATAGGTAAAACTGCCCTACAGTTTGTAACATGCTACAGACCACCATCACAAACTCAGGAAACCCACACAGCCTTCCTGAAGACACTGGAGAGTATAAATGTCTCTCCAAACACCATCATATTGGGTGACTTCAACTACCCAAACATAGACTGGGAACATTACTCAAGCCCCAACACCCTAGCCCAAAGGTTCCTTGAGTTCATAAACTCAAATGCTATGGAACAACTAGTCACCATTCCCACAAGAGGAGAAAATATACTAGACCTGATCATCACAAACATGGGGACAAAATGCTCCACACGAGTATATCCCTCATTGGTGAGATCAGACCATAAATTAATCTCACTGGAGATCCACATCCGCCCCACCCCAGCAAAAGACCACAGTGAAGAACTTCTCAAAAGCAAACTTCACACTTCTTAAGACTGGAGTGGTATCCTTCAAGGCCCCGAGCCAGTGGAAACCACAACCCACTGCTGAAACCCTTACAAATGCCTTCTACGAGCACCTCCAGGAATGTATGGATTAAGCAATCCCTAATAAAATCAAGACCTTTTCCACCAAAGGCAGGCTCCTGGTCTGGTGGACTCCAGCCATAAACAAACTCTACAACAAGAGGAGAAAGCTACTACATGACAGAGCAAAATCCCTAAATGGGAAGGCATCTCTGATCAATACTAGCAAAAAACTACGATCACTCATAAAATCATCCAAGGCCAACTTTGAGAGAAAAATCGCTAATGACACAAAAGACAATCATAAAGCCTTCTTTAGCTATGTTAGAAACCTGGGTGGAAACTCCCAGATATGCTCAGAATTAGTCCAAAATGATAAAAATCACTGAACCCACAGACATTGCCAACATACTGGCAGACAGGTTCAGTGCAAATTTCTCCCTCCCTCCCCAAAGGAGAAATATCTATCCCACCAGAGTCTAGCCTCCCAAACATCTCAGATGCCCAGGTGAGAGCTGCTCTCTCTAAAGCAAAAACACAGCATCAATGTGACGGACGGTGTCCCCGGCTGTGTGCTACGAACTCAATGAGGAACTAAACCCACACATAAGGCTGCTGTTTAATCTTAGCCTTACTACAGGATCGTGCCCAAAGAATGGCGTCACGGCAACTGTGGTCCCACTCCACAAAGGCGGTGCTTCTACGGACCCTGGAAATTACCGCCCCATAAGCTTGACAAGCCTTGTCTGCAAAGCTATGGAGAGGATCATAATGGAACTCATAAATAAAGACATTGGGGACCTACAGACACTGGATCCTACCCAATTTGGCTTTGTCAAGGGCAGATCCTGCCTCTTGAACTTAGTCGACTTTCGAAACAGTCACTAAGGCCATTGATGAGGGTAAGGCAGTTCACACAGCCTACCTTGACCTAGCAAAGCATTCGACACAATACCCCACTCAGGCATCATAGAAAAGCTCACCAGCTTAGATGTAAACCCATATGTCACAAGATGGGTTGCAAACTGGCTCAAGGACAGAACACACAGGGTTAGAGTTGCTGGTGCCATGTCAGACTCTAAGCGGTCAATGGCGGTGTCCCACAGGGCTCAGTCCTGGGCCCCTCTTGTTCGGCATTTATTTTTCTGAAGTGCAGGCAAACATAGGGGGATTGTGGCTGACAAAATTTGCAGATGACTGCAAACTGGGCACCATAATTGACACTCCATCAGACACAGACATCCCCCAGAAAGGTCTCATAGAAATGGATAACTGGTGCCAGAGCCATGGCCTTGAGCTAAATGCCAAATAATGTATAGTCATACCCTTTGGGAAAAACAAGGTAACCCCTAATTACCACATAGGTGGTAATCCATTAAACTGGAAGAAGTTATCAGCGACCTGGGGACCCAAGTTGACAGTAACCTGTCTTTTGACACTCACATTGCCAAAGTGGTTAGGAAGACCTTCTATATTGCCCACCTGATCATGAAGGGATTCACATCCAGATCAGGAGAGGTCATTGTACCCCTGTACTCTTCACTTATCAGACCAATGATTGAGTACAACGCCCCATTGAATGTACCTTACCCGACACCTGCAGCAGTTGGAAAGACCCCAAAGTTCCTCACCAAAAGGATAAAGGGGCTCAAACATATGTCATACGATGCCCGACTGAAGAAACTCCAGCTCTATTCAGTTGCATACCGTCTGCTCAGAGGTGATCTGTGCCTGACATACAAGGCCATGTCCAACCGGAATTAATGGACATGCTCCACCTCAAAAATACAAATCCACCAGAGCCACGAGCAAGAGACTTAAACCTCAACACGGATATAAATAGGGCGTGCTGGAGGGACAGATTCATCACCCAGAGACTCCCTACACTATGGAACAGAATCCCAGTCCATGTGAGGCAGAGCCCCTCACTGACTCTGTTCAAGAGAAATCTTGATGAGTGGATGGGAGATCGTAGGTTTACCCCGGGAATCATCTCTGTATCACTGCTGGACAGAGGCACAGCAAACTAATGGGTATAGTATTCTCATCCTAAGGGGTGGTGAAAGCCACACACACTCTGGCTAAGCTTATAAATGCCCTAGGGCAGATAGCCTAGTATGAACCCTATGAACCTATGATAAAAGTAACATGGAAATTTAAGGCAAGGTTTCCTAAGATCTTCACAGAGCTATAAGCTAGTGTCTACTTTTGAACCTAAGAATAACATGAGCTTCTGTGGCCGATCCTTCTTCACATGTTGTATTCCATCTGGAGGCACAGTAAAGTCTAGTTACTTTAAAACTTAAAATAACACAACTATGGTCATAAAGATTTAAGAAAAAAAAATGAATATAAAACTGAACAAGTGCTTCAGCTAGATGCCTTCTACATGTTATTAAAAAAACATACTTAATTCCTCATTAAACTAATCCAGAGCAGATATCGATTAACTAATCAGAAGTGAAACCCAATAATCCACCCTTTCAAACTCTTATAAACAATATCTCATGTTTAGATCATTATTTAAACTTAAATTGTTACAAGACCTTGCAGGGATGGATGGCCTGCACCTATCCATCTAAGGCTTTTGAGGATTGGCTAAAAACATATCAAACCCCATAGTGCATTTTTTTTGGCAATGTCAGTCTTCCAACATAGCAAAATAAAACCTGGATAACATAAATGTTTCCTGCTCAATGCAGATTCATGTTGAATAGACAAAAGCAGTTTCAGCAAACATAAAATAACTGAAAATTATTCGCCGAAACTGCCTTCAGAGAAATTCTTCAGGAAAGGTTTTTTTTTTTTTTTCCGGATGCAAACCTCCCTGCAACCTCCATGTGGGGGGACATACTTTGCACCTCCAAATGCATAGATACCAACTTTGGTGTTGCACAGCAATGGAAAAAAAGGTAAACTCCACTGTTGCTGAATGAAGTTTCTGCAATCTTTACTGTTTTTACACTGGCAGAAATGACCTTTTATAACTTGACATGTTTCACGCAATGCTAGAAGCCATAAGAATAAACCACTCCCTACAAATACTCTACCCTGGAAAACAGTGATATATGCTTCATCAGCAAGACCTTGCTAAAGACCAGTGAGAGCATTCCATTAGTGTAGTGTTTCAGTGCCTGCCACATGCTCAGGTACACTGCATTACATAAAGACAGTAAAGAGGGCAGTGTATACATACGCTTAAAAAGAAATTTCACCTCTAGACTAGTTAGGTAAGATAATGGCCTGGAACTTTTCCATAACCAACTTACTTAAAAAAAAAAAAGTTATCACATCATAGCAAGATATAGGACATGCTCTATTCCCCCACAACCCATACTTTCACCCTAACCAATATGAATACTCTATGGACTGGGAACAAACACCAGTGTTATAGGAGACTTCAACTACCCCTCCATTAACTAGGAGATTTATACATCCTCAGATGCATATGTCTGGACATTTTTAGCCTTCATCAATACAAATTCTCTGGACTAGTTAGTCTGCATCCCAATCAGGGGTGATAAAGTCTCCTTACAATGATGGGAAAAGTTTGTTCCACACCAAGTGTAATTTCCTCCCTGGACAAATTGGACCACAAGTCAGTCACATTCAGCTTAAGACTGAAGATGGGACCATCTGCCAATACCTCTATATTCAGATATTATATAAAGGCTGAGTGATGGTCTAACTAAATTCAAAAGCACCTTCCATTTTGATGACCCCACTATGTGAGCAGAATCAAAATACTGTGTAGATATAAATACTTTCATAGATGCATTTGTCTTCTTCAGAAGTAAATGCAATGCCAAATTTAAAAATAAACCCCTGTGCTGGAACCCTAATATAATCAGGCTCTATAAAAAAAGAAAGAAAATAATATTCCTTTCAAAACTAAATTCTACTTGCAAGATGCCAATAATGCTCTTGCTAGACATAACAAGGAACTCTGGACCCCGAACAAATTAACCAAAGCCTAGCTGGCATTTACTTCTTGGAGGTCAAAGCAAACATTAAGCATTTATGCTGACCACATCTGTATATGACTGCAAACTTAGTGCCATCATAATCTCCAAAAAAGACAACAAAATCCCCCAAGAGGAACTTTTTAAAACTAATAGGTGGTGTGAAACCATCGACTAAAAGTCAATACTAAGAAATATACAATCATATCCTTTGGCAAACATTGGCTCCCCTGTAACTATCATATCAACAACTCAGCCCTGAAAACTAATACTGCAGTCAGAGACCTGGGAATCTATGATGAAAATGATCACCTCTGATAATCATGTATCCACTATTGTAAGGAAGTCTTTTTTCACTGCATAATTTAAATTTAAAGATATGTTGCAGGATTTAATAAAATCCGTGTAGGCACAGTGTAAAGCCTACATGGAATGTTGCCATGTCTGTGTACATGCTTCCCCCTCAGCAGCACACCATGCATATTAATCATGGTGTGCTGCCAAGGGAGAGCCATGGAACATGGTTATTGAATCAGTGTAGTGCCAACTGTGGCTGCAGATGGGCAAGACACTCCCTGCACTGTCCAACTGTATTATATGAATGTGTATTTTATTGTTTTAAGTGTTTTTTTTTTTTTTTTTAAAAAGGATGTTTGTGCAGCATGGTGTAGAGTGCAGCAATGCTGAGTGGCACCGAGATACCTGCCAGACATCTAAAAATAGAAACTGGATGCATTTAATTATTTGTTTAAAGGTCATGTTTAAGCATCATTTGTGTGATGTGGTGTGGAGCTCAGCAGTGCTTCTAGGTAGCTCAGAGGTATATGTAAAGGTATAAAAGAATTCCACATATCCTTGTAGCTAAATGGTTAGAGGTACAGCCTCATTAGTAGTAGGTGCAGGGTTTGAATACATGGAAGAGACAATATGCATTTAATTATGAAATACAAATTGTAGCAAGTATTTTAAAATTCTGTCCCATTGCACTCCACTAAGCTCTGCTAAGACCTGCTAAGCACTGCATAAACACAATAATGGCTGAAAATGTTTATCGACTTCTTGAATCTGCTTGGCTGGTTTGCATGCTGCGAAGCACTGCTAAGTATATGAGTCTTCAAGTTTTCACACTACTCAGCTCAGATGCTTTGGTTTGTGTGGTGCTGAATTACGTGGCACTTTTTTAAATGTTGCCCAGTGGCATGTAAGGGTGGGATAACAGGCTATATTTAGCCCAATAGGTGGGAATACAGCATAATCTTTTGGAGTTCTATCTCTGAAGGATACTATGGCAGGTGTTGGTGAGGGCTCGCACTTTTGGGTGCAGCAATGGGGCATTCTGGAGTCCAGGGTCATGGTCAGACTCCTAGTAAAAAAGCATAATGACTAGCTTCTGTAGAGAGGGTTACCAGGGCTCAGAGTCCAAGGCAGAGGTCTGAGACTGGCTAGTAAGGGACCTCACCTGTGCAACTGGTATCCCCCACACAGGTAACCAGTGATGTCACCACCATAACAACCTGAAGAGATTAAAGGGGATCTCTTGGACACCTGGGTCCAAGAATTTCATGCAGGGAATATCCCACATGTATGTAAGTAGTTTTACCTCTGTTTCACCAATATCTAATCTGAATGTCTGCTAAATTGGTATGCATAATGGTGTGCTTCTCTCCCAACAGGTACAGAGGAGAGGGCTTGCAACCTTGAGGTGAATGCTGAGTGCTTGGCCAGGTTGAGCTGTGAGTGTGGTGAGTATGGATGCATTATGTTAACTGTAGTGAAATAAGCAAATAAGAGTAAAGCATTAACTGCAATAAAATATGTATAGTAAAGTTTGTATTGCAATAAATGTGGACTTAGAGTTCTAGTGCAATAAAAGAATAATGCCAACTGTAGTGCAATAAAAACATCAAACAATATGAAAAACTGCATTAAAGTATATACAATAAAGTCTGTAGTGCAATAACTGCAGAAGTAGAGCTGTATTGCAAGACCTGAATAATGACAACTGTTGTCCAATGCAAACTACAAACATTACCAGAAATTGCATGAAAGTATATACAATAAAGTCTGTAATGCAATAAGTGTGGAATTGGAGCTGTTTGTAAAAAAAAATGAATACTACCAACTGTTCTGCAATAACACAGGAACCAATACCAATAACACCAAAGTAAATTGTGTACATCAGGATTATCTTGACTTCACCATTGCAGTACAACTGTATGCATTGAGGCTGTAAGTTAAGTTGCTGCAATCAAGTATAACACTGTCATAGCTGTAGAATGCAAATATAATGGCTGCCAAATGTCTTATTTAACACATACAGTACCATTCAAGGCAGTTTATAGGCCAGTATTGTTCACATAATGCTCTGTCATCCACAATCAGCAGGTAAGCAAGGTATATGGGTGAGGTAGTCCACTCCATGATCTGATATTGTCTGTTGACTTCACAGATATTTCAAACAAATAACAATTTATTGTGTACACTTGCATTCTATATACTAATGTATAGATTACCTACTATCTCTGTCATGCTTGTATTTCATGCATGTGTGTTCTACTGTCATTGCTGTCTAGTATACAACTATAGTACTACTACCAGGTCATATATTGGTTCCAGGTGAGCTCTAGGTAAATATCAGTCAGTTAGTAGTCAGCAGTGGCCCAGTTTATTAAATTCTCTCTCTGTTGGTAGTACATTTTGCCACACACAGACTAGAGTTCAAATCCAGTGCTATGTAGCACTAAATATTACAGTATCAGTCATGTAATGTTTACACATTCTCTCGCCACAGGAATTACAGGTAAATGGGTGAGGTAGCTCATATTATGAGTAAATAATTGTGTGTTTAGATGTCACAGACTGTTAAAGTCATTGGCAAAATGTGAAAGTACAGCATAACATAAAGGAAGTAAATATAATAATAATAATAAAATGAAATAAATAACATGCATAATCTTGGTATGGCTGTATGCCTGGAGTGTCTGTTCAAAGTTGCTGCAGCCAATTCATACATTCCTGTCAGATTTCCCCGGCAAGTCACTCATATTGGATTCTATCCCCATGCCTGCCAAGGAAGGCATTATAGTTGTTTAGTTGCTGTACTGTATACATACATGGCTTTCAAGCATCATACTGTCATGTAATGTAATTAGTAGTGCTTAATACATCTGTCACAGGATTACTATCAGAATGATTACCTGACTTGCAAAGTATCACTACATCAGCCCACAATACACCTTGGTAGGTATATAGGTCAACCTGATGTGCCAGTGTTCTTTGTAGTTGTGTACCCGCAGTTGTTACTGCTTAGCCCATACTGTCCCATGCAAATAGCTTGAGAGGTATGTACATGCTACAGCAGGTATAGGGGACTTGCAAACATAAAAAAAGAACAGACCCATACAGTAGATAGTAGTAGTGTTGTCAAGCAAATAGCTTATAATGGTACTAATAGACTGTATTTTTTTCTCTCTCCCCACCCCTTATCTTCATTTATTTGTTATAGTTATCCATTGTTTATGGTTTACTATTAATATATGTTGTTAAATTACCTGTATTTTGGTGCATGTGTATTATTATTGTTATGCATTATAATGATTGCATATTAATATATCCTGTTGAATTACCTATATTGTTGGCCTTATGCTGTAACTGTTACTAGCACGCTGTTAACATACTGACTGTTCTGTCATTTATTGCTGTTTTTCACATAATATGCATTGATATTTAATTGGGTTATTTCCACTGTTTTGGCATGCTATTACTAACTATGTTTTGTTCACAACTAACCTATACTTATTGCTATACCTCCATCACCACAGCACGTCAGAGTAGGCCAGTTAAGGGTAATCTGCCTACCTTGCCTCAACTAGCCATGGCACCGGGTCCTAGCATGTCTGGGACCCAGGTTGGTGGTGCCCCCTCCGCTGCCCCTGCACCACCTATGGCGTTGGGTAGAACCTCTTCAGGGGATGGGGCCTGTACTTCCCCGGGAACAATGCCAGAGGGTATGTAGCCACCCAACAGGAACTGCTGGTCATGGTGTGTAGGATCATTCATCGGACCTATGAAAGTCACCTGCTCCAGACTCAGGGCACACTGGCTAACCTGGTGGGGCAGCCTGGCCCTGGCAGCCAACCTCCAGCACAGCCACCTTTGGGGCAGTAAAGAAGCAGTGTTGACTGCTCATGGGTGTGGATGTCATTCATTCTGCTTCTATTTGGAGGCACAGGTGACTCAGATTCTATAACACCCTCCCCCTCCAAGGTGTTTACCCCCTCATGTGTCACACACCACCCCATCTGCTGTCTTGTCTGTCTTGTCTGTCTGCTATTGCATCATCTCCTACCCAGCTTACCTCTCCACATGTACCTATGTCCCTTCCCCAAAATTCCACTCTCTCCTTTAAAAAAAAATGGGCACCTGTCCCACAAAAAAATATCTCCCCACACATAGCTATCCATTTCAGACACATGTCCACTAGACACAACTAATTTGGTCCAATTGGCTTGACAACACATTTATGCTGTCCTCACCCCTCTGTTTGGAGTTTGAGAGTCCAAATTCAACTACAGAAGCTGTCATCATGCGCAGCTGATGCTGTACAAGAAATGGATAGCTATGATTCTTTCCTACACATTCCTACCTGCCTTTCACTTTGCTTTTCCCCTTGCTTGCCCCCATTTCACCACTTTCCTATCACCCCCTTTTTCTTTTCTTTACATTTTTTCAGCATGGCACACCATTTCGCTTAAATGAGCTTTAATTTCTATATGTGTCAAGTACATTGTAACTCACATGTAGAGAGTAAACACCTCTGTCAAGTGTCAAACGTGGGCCCCTCTTAACTACAGCACACAGCATTAATGCATCACGCTACATAGGCTTTAAGTTAAGTAGATATTTCCAGCAAAACAAGCTGCTTGCTATTTACAGACATTATGCATGTAACTGAAATAAAAAAATTAATGTGAAAACTGGGAGTGTACCATGGACTCTGGTGTAATAATAAATAATAATAAAGACATACTAATGGATGTAAGTGATGCCTGTGATAGCAGGTATATCTGTCCTTTTATCAGCAACTTGTGGAAAGACACCTGCTAAGGCAGCAATGGCAAAGTACATGTACAACTGGAACCCTGGTGCAGAAATAAAACAATATAAAGCCATGCACATACTCATGGATGTAGAAATGTTTCTCACAGCCTGTATATGTGCACATATATCTTTCAAATACACATGCATTTGCAGTGTCTCAGTAGCTCAGGTGATTAAATGCCTTGTATACAGTACATTTTGCCACGCACAGTTTTGGGTTCGAATCCAGTGTTGTGTTGCACTTCAATTACATTATTGTGAAGACAGCAAGTAATGACTGAGTCATGCAGTCTTACTCCCCACAATTTACTGCTATTTAATTAACTGCTACGCAGTTTTGCAAGACAAAGGCCTGCAGGCAGAGACACAATGCATATATCCATACAGCCTAACTATATGTCTCCTACTACTCTGTTAGTCGCACTGTTGCATAACAGAAATACCTTAAGCACATGCCCTGATTGCACTGCATAGAATGACCTTGCCCTGGCTCTGCCATAATGATAGGCCTGATACAGTTGACACAGTTACATGTACAGCTTACTTTCACCAAAGTGTTCACACACCCACATGTGTGCTGCAGCTTATAGCATACACAGCTGTATGTAAATATAGCTGCTACAGACCTACCATACCTCCAAACCCCCTAGAACAAGGGATCCGGACACAGCCATACGTAATGTGGGGAGACACAGGCCCAGAGTAAGGGATATGTTTAACAGTTTGCCCCTAAAAAGATAGTAAGTTAATAGAATAACAGCTATTGCAGTAGCATTCATAGTCTAATGGGTATGAAGTCTAACACACACGTGTCTCTTCCTTTACTGACCTCAGCCCACAATGATTGCCAGTGCGCTGCCAGATGACCACAATAGTATGGGACACTGCACACACATATGAGGCAAAACTGTGGACATACTTCATAAATATCTACAGTGGATGGTGTTTGTACCTACCCTCTGTGAGGCTGTAGTCTCCACAGCTCAATAATGTCCATCTCAAAAACTAAGATGGGGGCCAAGGCCTATATGAAGGCCTTATATATTATACTGTGGTGGCATGTGATTGAATACCGGTAGTGCAATACAGCTGCTTTGGCTGTGATTAGCAATTCTGAGCCACAGACTGGTGCAGAAACAATTACCTGCTAATGAGCAGTACCTTAAAAAGTCAAGTAGCTGGTTATAGGAAACAGGTCTGTATGAGACTTAACACACACAGAGACTCTATTATCAAAAGATTATTGGAAGCAAAGTTCAACAAAGGAGTACTGCACTCCACCAGGTAAGTAATAGATTTCTCCATATAACAGGATGCAGATGCGAGGATGGAGGTATGGGGAATAGGAATTACAGCAGTAAGCCTGTCTTAGATCTATGATGTTGACATTTCATTGATACTCTGCTGTCCTACACCTACATGCATGCCTCTCAACTGTCCCTGATTTCAATCACATCTCAGCTCTGTCCCTGTCAATCCCACCTACGATGGTCAGCTGTTGTAGGAAAGCTAGTGGATTACACATAATACATAGTGACAATAAAGGTGGGTGTTCACCCCTGTAATGTCAAACCATGTACTGTGATTCACCTCCTCTCATTCTGTCCATGTCTCACATAATTTCTTTTTAACTTTGTAAAACTGACTCTGAATGTCCCTGATGTGCTCTGGCTAAGTTCCAGTTTCTGTTGACATTTCTCCCTGTTTGGTTGAGAGCTATGCCTAACATACCTGTCAACCTCCTACAGCAAGAACTCAAGACAAAGCCATAATTTATGGGAGGACAAAGGCACAAACTCAACGACAGTGTTTATGTATTGCTCTTACAAAGTGAGAATGTGAATAGATGAAACTGATATTACTGTAGCATAACTGTGTTCTGAAGGGTATGATGTGTGAAACTCAGATGTCTGTCTTTATTTTCTGACATCAGCCGTCAATGATTGGCCAACCATTTGTCAGAAATCCACAAGTTTGTGTGAAAATCACCAAGACTATGGGCAAACATCTTGACAGTCTGCAAACATCTGTATAGATGAGAGGTATGATGCCTACAGGGAACATATACTACAGCAGGTTTGCATTGCTGTATATCATATTGGCACACTGGTCTTCCTGGAGTGTCCCCCATATAGTCATTGTACTAGCACACTGCTATTTGTCTGACAGCAGCTGCATGACATATTAGTGGGAGTTTGCCCATAGGGGATTCACCACAGTAGACTGCAGTGATGGGCATAGGAACATACAGCACAATCTGTCATGGCACACAGGGACATACCACAGTATTGCTACTATCTTGGTGATAACCACATATGTACTGTGTTGCCAGACTGTGGGGTATGGCGTGTTAGGGATCAGTGAATAGTGCAGGCCATTATGGGTGTGCTGGATCTGTACATAGTGGATGTCCACGTATCTGGTCTTGTAATGTGTTGCCCTCTTGTTGTCTTTCAGGAACCAAGTACCGCAGAAGATACACACCCTTTGCAACTGTAGAGAATGACATTATACTGGATGGACTGAGACACCATTATCAGATCTTGCTGTCCAGGGGTAGGCACAATTGGAAACAGTGGGCAGCATTGTGAGCAGACCTTGTGTGGGCTGTCAATCAGATTGACAAGTTGGGCAGGACCTATGAGCATGTCCGACACCTGGCCACAGATATAGTGCATGCTGCACAACAAAGGGCAGCTGCTGTTGCCAGTGATCGTGCCACTACAGGTGGAGGGCCTGTGATGGAACAACCACTCTCGGCAACAGAGGAATTCTTGGTGAACCTAGGAACAACCAACAGCTCCCAGGCATCTATTACACCATACATCATGGAGGTGGGTGCCACAGTGCCCACAGTAGAGGAGTGTCCAGGTAAGTTTACTGTGTTCAGCAGTGTAATACTGTATCAGTCATTGTGGTTATGCTCAGTTATGCACACATACTCAGAATGTCAGCAATATAGCCATTATCACAGTAGCTACTGTAAATGTGGATATATGCACATACTACTTTGTAGTGCTGCAACAGTTGGTGGTGCTAATAATATCTCTCCCTCACCTCTTCATAGGTCCATCAGGTGTGGCCCAAGTCCATGGTCCTGTACCTGGTACGTGTAATACTGTTGCTTTAAGGGTCATATATACCCTATGAAAGTTAAGGACTGCCATTTTGCCCTATGTACAGCTGTTGTGCTTAGCCAGAGTAGGATGTTTGTATGTTCCATTCTGGAACAGTTAACTACAGTGCATACACTGGGTAATCATAGGTGTGTAATTGTACAAACATTAACACATTTGTACTTATAGTTATGAGCAATTACACAGCCTGCTTTACATGAGGCAAGTACTCCAAGGTGCCTATTCAAACAGAACAGGGAGATGGTGCATACCTGAGGCAGTGCTACTACTACTGGCATACCATTCTCAGTATAGGTGTACTGGGTTTTATGTTTAGTTCTATCACATACACTGTCATATTGCATACCTTACAGGTATATTGAACTGGCAATGTTAACTGGATGTAGCTGCAGTGCATGTTATAATGGGCCTGATGCGTGTGTGTATGTTGTTATGAGATTGTCTGTTGTGCATGGGAGCAGAGATGGGAAGATGCGGGACTTGTAATGCAGTTCTGGATCCTCATCTGTATGAGTCTATGTGTATTGCCATACATAATAGTGCAGGTAGTAATGTACTGCTACTGTTGTTTTGCTTCTCACAGGTGACTGGGGGGGGGGGGTTGGAGTCATTCTCCCTCACAACCTGATGTCAGTGTCTCATCGGATGCTGATGATGATGGTGGCCATAGTGAGGCACAGTTGGGGTTGTCGATGGCTGAATATGTCCCAGAGGTTGACAAATTTTCTTCTGTCTCCATTGTCACTGGACACAGACAGTATGACCACACATACCCACTCTACAGAGGCCACAGATATTGGACTGCCAGAGGGTGACAACATTAAATAGATAAGTGTGACAACTATGGCATCAGTGATGTAAACACTGGCCATAGCCAGAGAGCTGGCAAGGTTCCACACAGGTGGATTGACAGGTGTGCTCATAGGAGGACTGCTGTCCATCCACCACCTGTTTCATGTGTCACATCACAGGTCACTCACTGCATATTTCGGTCCATCATGGAGGTACAGGCATGTTTTGAATGTAACACCAGATGGATGCTTAGGGTTATGGATGCAGCACAGTCTGACATCCTTGACTACCTCCACTGCATTCAGGACACCCTAGTTCAGTTCACTGCTGTCGTGGATAGACATTAGGCTGAGACAGTGTCTGTCTTTGACTGCACAATGTCTGTGCTGGAACATATGGTTGGAGTTGGGAGTCAGACACTTGGACGAAGGTCAGCAACACCATCTGCTGGGAGTCCACGTGACCGAGAACAGTCACACTCCCATAGTGGCAGTACCTACAGCACTACTGAGGGTAGTGTGCAGTCCACGCCATGACATGGAAGGCCATGGGAACATGGTACTGGACAGTCCTGTGGGGAACACAGCCCTAGCATTTTGCAGTCACCGTCAGGTACTATGCACTGCATCTGACCTTGGACATGGTGGTGCCAGTGCTACTCCTCGCAGAGCCAGTAAATGTGTGTTCATGGCTGGAGACTGTAATCTCTCCAATCTACCATGTACGGTCCACAGCTGTCCAACATACACATGTGCAGGGCTAGCACTGGGATGACAGTGAGCATGCATACACTCAAACATCAATGCCACACGCAGGTCACCAACAGATACACACGGCACCTCTTCATAGGCCATCTAACCTGCACCCCTTCCTGACTCACACATATGCTGTCACCTGTTTGCCACAGCCTAGGCCTCTGGCACTCCCACACCACACCCTGTGCATGTGATGTTACCTGTACCACATCCCTGCCATCTGTGCCATCAATGCAGGGAAATGCAAATATGTGTCTGATGCACAGAGTGACTATATTACTTTACATGTACTTGTGTAGTGCAGTATTGTTTTGTCATGGTACTTGTGGGCCACTTCTGTTATATTTTATGCTGGCATGTGTCATGACTATGCATCAAACTTTGTATATCTTTGTTGCATGATGTTAGACTGGTGGTAGTGTTACAGAATGACAGGTGTGTCATAGACCTGTGTAGTTGTCCATTCCAGGTGTCTGAGGGGTTAAACAATGGAAGCATGGAGGCAATACAGCAGTACGGGATGGCATTATGGCACAGCAAAAATATGATTTCAACAAGGTAAGGCAGTGTACATGCATGGCTCCCTAGGTGCATAAGTATATAACAGTGTATTAGGGACAACAGGGGCAATAAGCATAATCATGCATTCATACTTTGTAACAAGGTCTGCTACCCTCGATACATGTCACCTGGGTTTTCTGAACATACAAATCTAGAAGGTAGCAGACATCAGTCATGCTTATGTGGAGGAGGGCAATTTAGAGGCCAGCAGATAGTCACATGCCCATAAAATGCATAACCAGTGTACAGAGCTAGCCCCTATGGGCATGTCCATAGTGCTGTAAAGGGATCCGTTTATACACACAGACACACACACATGCACACACACACCCACAGATACACACATACACACACTTGAATTATGTGAGATTAGAACCCTTACCTATTTACAGTTATACACTACAGCTCACAGTATTTATCATATGTGCCACAGGTTATGTCAGTTGTATATGTGGATGCATGCACAGTACTTGTGGAGTATGCAAAGTGGCCTTGTGTTAGACAGCATGTGTGGCCTGCAGAGTAATACCATCTGGTACTGTTATTGTATCATGTGTCCTAGGAATGGGGTAGCTGATAATATCCCTGCTACGTGTGTACAGTTACCTGGATGGTCATATGTGGCTGTTTGCAGTTTGATAGGCAGACATGTGGCCAGGGACAATATGGCCTGTACAAGGCATGCTTTGCAACCAGTGTACATTACCCCACCTGCTCACCTGTGCCTGTCTACAGGGTGACATTCCGCAGGCACATGGGTCTGTGGGTGAGTGTATTATGTACTGTGGCGGCCTTGGTTTTTTTCCATTGGACAACTGTTGTGATGTGTAAGTGCAGATAACTTGAAGAAAGTAAAATGTAGAAAGTTGGCCAATACACTGTTTACCTAAGATACCCTCCTATGAGACCTATTGTTTTGGGTAGTAGATGGATTACTACACCTTTGTCTAAATACTTAGAGAGTGATCTTCATAGTTTCTTGTCTTTTAGTGATAGTTATATTAAAGACACTAACCATTTTAACTGCCCTGAACCAAATGGCTTTTAAAAAGTAAGAATATTATGAATATGGAAGATGTAATTTTAGTTACTTTGGACATTAAGTCCCTATTAATGGTTATTCCTAATGATTTAACTGGATGTTGTGCTTAATAGTAATGTGTTTATATTCAATGATGAATATTTCCATCAAATATCAGGCATAGCAATGGACACACCTGTTGCCAACAGCTACGACAATCTTGTGATGTCTGGATGGGAAGAACTCTTTATATATAATTATCCTGGTGGTGAAATCACATATTTAAATTAATGCCTTAAATTTTATAAAAGTTTTGTTGACGACACTTTTTTAAATACGGCTGGGGAATATTGAATCTTTAGAAATGTTTGTAAGCCATTTATGAAAATCTACTGAATTTTTTCAGCTTGATTTAAAATATTCTAGTAGTATTAATTTTTTAGATATAAATTATGCTATTATGGATGGTGAGTTTCAGACTTCTATTCATAGAAAGAATGTTCAGGCCACAAGATGTGTACACAATACTAGTATGCACCCCAGGCATGTTTATAATAATGTTGTCAAAAGCCAGATTTTGAGAACAAGTAGGCTAAATACCACCGCAAGTCACTTTCTTACTGAGCTTAACACTATGACTAATGAGTTTTATATCAGAGGCTATAATAGAACCATGATTAGCACTAATAGAGCATTAGTTACCTCACAAAGAGATGGTTTAGGGAAGCCCTATATGTTGGGCAATAATTCGACTATGAACCAGAATAATATATCAGATACAACTAGGAAATTAGGTTATATTACTAAATTTAATAGTTGCACACCACAAATAAAATCTACTATAAGAAAAAATCGGAGTATTTTGGAATCTGACCCTAAAGTAAAGAATATTGTAGGTGACTTTGTCCACATTTTATTTTTAAGAAAGAGAAAATTTTGAAGCAACTTTTATGTTATAAAGAGCTGTACCAAGAAATACATTTTACATCAAATAAAAAAGTGACTTTGCCATGTCATAATTGTTCCTTTTGTAGGTATATTAATTTGGAAACTGAATTTATACATCCTGTTACAAAGAAAATTTTTAGTTTTAGGACTTTTGCAACTTGTTCAAGTGAGAATGTTACATGCCTTGCTAATTGTGAGAAATGCAGTTGTTTCTATGTTGGAAGACTAATCAGAAATAGAAAAGAGTGTATATTTTCCCATCTATTAGAAATCAGAAGAAAAGTAGAAACCAATGCATTATGCATTATATAAGCAAATGACAGTGTTTGGCAATGATCACACTTTTAAGTTTAGAGTTTTTTTAGTATATTTAGGTATACATGGTGGTGACTTAGTTAAGAGGACAGAACTGATTGAATATAAATGGATTATTTTCTTCAAGGCGGACAAACTACCTGGACTTAATGTAAAAAATAGTGTTAAACCACTTTTGAGAGAAAAACAAAGTTTTGTTATCTAGGTATTTATGTATATATTTTTTTATATTTTTATATATAGATCTATATTAATAGGCTGTTATTATTCATTGTTCATTATTTATTACCTACTTTTCTTCATATGATTTTTTTATTCTGTCATGTGATTTTATAATCCTCTATGTTATGTGTTTGTGACAATTACTTTGATAGGCTGGATTTGGTTTTAAATAGGAAGTGAATGTTTTTTAATTGTAACACTGATGAAGAGTCCTGAGTGGCTTGAAAGCTTTCTTTTCTAATAAACGTATTCTAACAGTTGGACCAGTGGTTTATTACTTTTGATAAGTGTAGATACCTGTACAGACATATTTCCACATAGCAGGTCTTTGGGCAGCATAGGCAACAGATTTAGGCTCAAGTTAGCTAAATGTAGGAGCATGCCCAGTGTGACTATCAGTACTTACAAGATGACTCCAGGCCAGAGCTACCTGTACTCCAGTCTGGGATTATGTGTGCTGCAGGGCATTGGTTGCTGCACCTGTTACCACCGTACAGAACTTCCCTAATATTGTTCAAGGCATTCCCCGGCTGTTTGCTGACCTTAATATGTGACCTGTACCTCTCAACTGTACAGAGCTTCACAGAATGTCCAGATTTTTGCCTCATATTTTTGGTCCGTTTTACGTATCATTGTGGTTTTTGGGAAAATTAGTGATAAAGCACGGAAGATTGAAGTTAATAAATAATGACAGACATTTGAGTTTCAGACTCCATACACATCAGGAGATTAATGCTACTGGTAGACCTGTTATTCTATCAACTTTCTATATTTGTAAAAAGGTGGAGAACGCTTTATCCTCAGTGTCTTGAAATGCCAAACTCTGAACTGTAGTGAGCCGCTACAAAAAAAAATAAAAATCTCCTCTGATACATAAAATGAAACAAAGGTTTATTATAAAAGTAATCCAACTGGTTAAGCGCTTTCACCTGCAACAAAGAAATTTGGTGGCAACTTTACACTGATGCTACTACAACACCAGGGCTAAACGATTACATTACCATTAAGCCTTTATTGAATATTACCTGATAGTGTACATTTTTTCACATGTTTTATATTGTTTAGGACATTCAACTGAGGTTAATATACTCAGATGAATTAGGACGTCCCATAAAATATCTATATAAAGAATTGAAGTGAATAATTTATGTCATATTACAGTACATATATTACATTTTTTATTATTTTCACTAAATTGAATGTTTTTAATTAATGATGGACACATATGAATGTTGTCTCATTTGTATCTGATGTATTTGAATGAGTTAATTGAGTTTTAATATTAAGATATATGTCGTTTTAAATTTTAGCACATTTGGCGCCAAAAAGTTTATTTAAATGCCAACAGCTTTTGAAATGTTGTTCTGATGAAGCCCGCTTTGTTGCGGGTGAAAGCGGTTAACCAGTTGGATTACTTTTACAATAAACCTCTGTTTCATTTTATGTATCAGAGGAGATTTTTTTTTTTTTTTTATAGCGGTTCACTACAGTTCAGAGTTTGTCATTTCAAGACACTGAGGATAAAGCGTTCTCCACTTTTTTACATTTGTAAAAGCAATATTTAAAATTGTCCCTATTTGTGGGCCTTTGTTCCACTTTTACTCATGGCTTTGGGCAGATTTCTTGCTCTAACAGGTTGAGAGGTATGATGTGACTGGGGTACATGATGTAACACCACAAGCAGGGTGTCAATCCAAACACCTCTCCCTGTACATGTTTTTGCAGAATGTTCAGCATTTCACCCCATATGTCTGCTCTGTTCCTCATACATTTGTGGTTTTATGGTAATATACTGTAAAATGCAGTCAATTAATTGTTGTAACTACTGACACATTTAAATGATGGCCTTTACATCCTGCAGCTAATCTGACCTGTTCCAACCTGCTGTTATACTGGCCACCTTCTAGTTTACTCAGGGCATGTATAATGACTGTCTGTAGGTTTGATCCTTTGTCCCTCCATTCATTCTGTCTTTGTCCAACTTTCTTGCTGCTACAGATTGAAGGTTTATGATAGTCTTTGGGAATATCACCATACGACTATCGCAAATCCAAAAGATGTGGCTATTGCCAGATTCAAAACATCAACACCATCACCCATGCTAATGTCCCTAGCCTACTGAGCCACACAGGCTGCCAGACAGGGATGCATCATTCATCACACAATCAACAGCTTACAGACATACATTGTTACCCCTGCATTATGTGAGACATAGAATGTGTGGCCAGGATCTATGTCAAAGCCAGCCCTAGAATTGGGTGGTCTGCTGATATATCAATGCATACAATAGTTGTATGGGTACACTGATGAGTTGGGGTGGGGGACAACCAGTACATGGTCTGCTGGCATACTCAGCTGTGCAGCTGTTTTATGACCCCACTGTTTGACATCTCCTTTGAATAATGTAGTGGGGATTCCAGCCATGTGGCCTTGTGTATATTATAGGGCAGTACCTGTTGTCCAAAGTGGCTATTAGATCTCTGCAAGTAACCCAGTAGACCACTATATTTCCTTGCATACATGCAGCAGGTGCATACATATGCTACCATATCCTACTGCCTCTTACAAGTGGTGATTAGCTGTGTGACTTACCTTGTGAATGCAGCAGTTGACAGACCTGTAGTTCAGGGCTGACTCTGTCTAATGCACGCAGTCCACAGCCAATACATGATGAGGTAGAGGTTGTGTGGGCCAGCTGGTATCATTTTTACTAATATGTATGCAAGATGGAGTAAAGTGTCAGTCCCTAGGGCCCTAGGTTGTCAGTGCATGTGCTGTGCGTTGTCTCTTGGTCAAGACCAGGGCATACCGGGCATGCCTACATCTGCTTACAAGAACAACCTCAAGGGTTTACTCCTCTGAGTCCCCCTGTGGTGCAGCCATGGGGACCTAGGCACTGGTGGGGAGCTGTGTATCCTTTCCCTTTGCTGATCCTGCTGCAATTATTTCCACAGGATCATATTATATAGCATGGCACATACTGTGAACATGTGTGCACATGTGGCTGGAGAGTACTGCAGGCTCCACCAGATAAACTGAGGCACTGGAATTGTAACTTCAGCAGCCCAAACACACACTCTGTGATGTTCCTAGTTTGTGCATGTACCTCATTATGGCATACTTCAGTGGGTGTGTGAATTTCCAATGAGTGTCATCATCCACGGTTCCAGTGCACTGCCAGCATCCCCCAGTAAATGGCAGTGTGGGATGTCCCCCCTAGCAAACATCTGGTACAGATGTGATGCATGCCAGATATGGGAGTCATGATAACTGCCAGAGCTGCCAGCAAACACATTCATGATTATGCTCTGGGTGCTGCACACGACCTAGCACTTGATGGAGTGGTACACCTTACAGTTGACATAGAGTCTACCCTCCTCAGTGGGTGGTGCTTTGATGTGTATATGAGTGCAATCTATGGCACCCAGTACCTCAGGGTAGTGTGCTACATGATAGAAGTGTTGCATACTGTTGGCCCTGTCCTCAGAGGTGAGGGGAAAATAAATGTGCTCACTGGCTTGTCATAGCATGGCATCCAGGAACTGGTGGAATATCCTGGATGCTGATACCTGTGAGACCCACATCATGTCCCCAGTTGATCTTTGGAATGTACTCGTAGCTAGTATCCTAAGAGCTATATATACCTTTGTTTCCACTGGGTTGGGTTCCCCTCTGTTGGCTCTGGGTATGAGTTGAGGTCGGCAAAGCTCAGTGATTTCTTGTAGTATGTCCCTGTCCACCCTGTAGCACTCTACAATCTCCATCTCATGTAGCTCTTGGAAGGTTACTCTGGACGAGACTACTCTTCTCCTTCTCAGTTTAGGCCTATTGTCAGCAGCAGCAGAAGCACTGACATCAGCATCTAGAACATACAGATGTAGCAGACCTGCAGCAGCCACTAGTATTTCTTCAGTTAAAAGTCCCACATCTGTACTCCACATGTGCAGAGTATGGGGGTGAAATCAGACTGTAGGGTTTCTGCAACCTTTATAGTGCTCTGCTCTAGGTGCAGCCTTTGTGATTGGCTACCTGTGATGCATTCCACCTGCCAAGTACATCATTAAGGACTGCTAATGGCCCTAGTTCAAGTGGAACAGGGGTCATCAATAATTAAGATATCATTGCCTTTATCAGCTTTTTTTTACAGCCTTCCTCATTCAGCACTGCTGCATGCCACCCAAACATGCCCTACGAAAGTAAACAATGCTGAGCAGTCATTACACATGCCTCCATGAATGGTCACACTCAGCATGGTGGCGCACTGAGCAAGCACGCTCAAAAATGCTGAATGTAGACAAAGCTTAGCAGACACTGTACACCCCTCCTCTGCTCAGCAGAGTGGTGCGCAGGACAAACAGCTGCCTCTGTGCTCCAATGAGCTTAAAAGGATGCAGACACACCCCCTTTTGATGTCAGCTACCTCTTATGTGGACACCAACAGGGTTCTATGCCTACACGGATGGGATCTGCGAACAAGGATACCCATTTGTGCTATTCAGTAACCCCAGCTCATTTGCATATAGATACATGCACACAGCCTGAGAATACATGGTTCCAGGCCCTGTTTTTCTTAACAGCATGTTTGTGCACTGCTGCACACCATGAAAACATAATCTGATTATTTGAAAAATCTATTTAAATTATTTTCTATTAGGTTTTGGACACACAGTGGATAGTTTTACACCTATCTGTGTCTGCTATGCTATTTCTGTCTTTCTTACTGCACTTTTAGAGCCCCTGTTCTCTGTTTAACATCCTGTACACGGAGTGTTTCTGTGTACATTTTGGACATTTCGGACATAAACACGGGGTCTGCAGGACTGCTTATCTGCTTGCTGGATCACTCTACCATGCTCATTTTCAAGGAATTCACCTGCTTATGAGGTGATTTGCATGCCACGGACACTTCTGTGTTGGCGTGCTTGTGCACGCCCCTCAGCTCTGTTTCCTGGATTGCAAACCTGCTTACTCTCATGTAAGCAGTGTGCCGCTATGCCTACATGGAAAATAAGTCCATGTAGGCTTTATTAAATTCCTCCCATAGTGTCCAGTTCCAGGGATGTAGTCATTCTACTGCATCAACTCTCATCTGGCTGATAGTGAATATAATGCCCCATTCATTATAAACCTACTGAAACACTTGCCATAGTTTGGGTGACCACAACCCTTTCTCACTAAAAAAATAATCAAGGGCCTAAATCACAAAAACTATGAAAACATCAATTTGCCAAGATGAGAATAACAAAACTTAAAATGGCAAACCACATCATTTTTCCCATGGCAAGTAAACACGTGCCCAAAGCTACACTACAGCACACCGTACTGTCTGAATCCCACCTAGGTGGGGGGCAATGCTACCCACACACCCCCTAACAATATATACTAACTCCAGGATTGCACTACAGTGGGAAAAAAGGACATCATTCCCCATGCTGGGGAAAAAAATGCAGTTTAGCATTTTAAGTTTCATTATTTTCATTTCAACAAATTCGCCTTCAGTGTTATGGACTTTAGGTAATGTAAAACAGACCCATATACAAAAAACACATGCACACACACACACACACACACACACACACACACACACACACACACACACACACACACACACACATTTATATATATACATGGTTCTAAATCACCGACACCCACATACCCTGCAGTACAAAACACGAAATCCCACATGCCCGACACAACGAAAATAACCGGGTACACAAACACACTAAACTCTCATACACTTTTACACACACAAACACAAACAAAAACATCCCGTCCAGAAAACCCTAACCCAAACTCTAACCCTAAGGTCCGCTCCAACCACCTTACCCCTGGCCCTGGCCCTAACTCCTAACCCTAACTCCCCCTCTCTAAACCTAAACATCACTACACCACTACTCACTACCTGACCTCCCCTAACTCACTACCTAACTCCCCTCTCCCAACAACCTCACTACATCACACTTACCTGACCACCTCCTACCTCCCTAACTCTACCCCCTATCCCTTCTACCAACCCCTCCCACTCTATTCCACCTTACTCGCACACTACCCTAACGCCTCCCCATCAGCCATACCCCGACTTCGGTCCTTTCATTCGTCGCCTCCTCGTGGCCTCTTCGGTCTTCACGGTGTCGGTCTTCTGCGTCTTCTCTTCTCTCGGGCTTCTGTCTTCCTTCTCGTAATCTTCGATTCCTGTCGTTCTGTCGTCGTTGCGCATGTTGAGAACCGTATATATATATATATATATATATATATATATATATATGTGTGTATGTGTATGTATGTCAAAAAGAGAGTGTGCCTAACCAAGTTGAGGTGCATGGTACATACGTTTGTTAGTTTCACCTTCAGTACAATAGTGGATCTTTTGGGAGTGTTAATATTGTTCTAAATTTTTGCTATTTATAAACTAAAGTAGTAGTTATGCATATCTATTTTGTGACCAGTAATTTATCCATGTTATCACAATATACATAAATTCACCAATGCTTTTGATTTAAAAAAAACTGTTTTTAAGTGGTAGTGTATATAAAGAAATTACTGATGTTCAGTTAATGATCTTTACATGATATGATAGCACCCTGTAAGTCTGTAGTGTATACCACCAATTTTAGCAATGGTGTGCAGTAGTTTTGTATTAAGATAATTCTCTTGTATTTTGGACTTTAGTTTGTTTTTCACATAAATTGAGAAACTCTACCAGATGCATTGGGTTTGCAATTGTGAAACATGGAAAATCCTTTTAAATGTTGCTGTTGATCCCTTCTTGCTGTAATATAAAATAGGCTGAACTTACTTGATGTCTGGTAAGTAACAAAAAGGGAAATTAAAAAAAATATATAAAATCAGTGAAATCCTGTTTTTAGTAGTTTAACTCTTTGAATCAATTTTCACAAACTTGATCAATTCCTATGATCTCAAAGTTGGGAAAGCTTCAGTGTTATTCATTTCTTACTTAAGCTCCTGACATCCTTACCTCTGCATGATTGCTCCATTTTGTTAATGATATTAACATACAACATTTTTAAAGTCTGAAAACAGACATGAGGATAATAGATACAACCTACAAAATATGTACTGTCTGCAAAGAGACAGGTATCCCATAAGGGACAAAGCAGCTTGAACACGTCATCAGAAGTAAATAGACATTGAATCCACAGCACCGAAGTCTTGCCTCCAAGTTGAAAGCAATACCTTTTTGTTTATAGTTTTGTGCAATTTAAGAAGAAAGCATATTTTTCCCAGCACTTGCTAGGACATTTGATAGCCTTATCATACCCTGCTATATCAATAAGAGAAGATCTCCCAAGAATGTTTACTCTCATATGGATGAATGCCATAATAAATCTATCCTGCAGTCTTTTTTTGCCATTTGTGAGAGCTCTAATTTTATTCCCTGGCAAAAAGATGACAGTGACTTGGTTCTGACATAGACCTGTTAAGAAGGATATCAGTTTATTTAACCAAACAGACAGAAATTGTAAAATATTTTGGGAATTTGGGGGCGGGAGTTCAGACTAATATTTGTTTTATATGAGTGTAAAATAGTCGTTCTTCCTTTTTTTTTTTGTTAATGCTAATGCACAAATATATATATTTTAGTGGTTCTTCCTTTTGGCTTAAGAAGCTCATCCTTTGTGCACTTACTATTGTGTCAATGCTAGAACCCAAATTGTTTTGTCTGAAAGGTGGCTAACTTTGATTTGGATGGTGATCCAGACTGTATTTGTCACGGTGGCTAAGGAACGCCTGCTTTGTATTATGTGTCTGGTACAATCTCCAATATTTGAATTTGGGATACCTCCAGTCTTTCATGGGGAAATCTTTATTCCTTTTAGCTATTTTATATTCCATCATGATCATCATCATCATCATCAACAGTCTTTATCCAATCTTTTCACACGGGGATATGCTCTTTTGTTCATTTTTTCATTACTGAGTTCATAGACAGGCATAGAGTTGTTATCATCTAGGCAGCTATAAGAGGTTTCTCCATTTTTATACCCACCTCTTACCCTGGCAGTTGGCCTGTATGTGCACAGAAGTGACACATTTTTGCACATGCTCACTGAAAGAATGTCACTTCTGTGAAAAGTAATGTACAAAACAGTCGCAATGAAAGTATAAAGTTATATAATACTATCGTCATCAGGCTACATTCTGACATAAGTACAAAACAAATTAAATTCAACCCACAGCAAGATACCAGGCAATGTGGCCTGAACTTGAAACTGGTTGGCTTTCAACCATTCCCAACTGGTCTTCTCCATTTCAAAGTCAAAATATTTCAGCCAGTAATTTACCTTTAGGCAAGAACCAGCCCAAAAAAATCTATAGTCTGGAAAGGGAAGCATGGCTTCCCAACCAGGATGATAGCTGATAAGCACAAAGGTCCTACCATGTTAAATGCATTAATTACTAAAAAAAAAATCTTGGTTTAATGATGGTCTCAAACAGCTGCAGAATAAGTTCATAAATTATCAATCATTTTCTCTTTTGATTGAGTCCAACCCTTATATTGACAACAGAAACACAAGGAAAGGCTTACAACCTCTACAAGGTTATCAACACTTCTAAGGTCACCTAACTTATACTTTGCACATTGTTATACACTTCACACTTGACCATTCTCCTGCCAAATTACATAACAATGGGAATAAGTTATACACATTGTAAATCATTTTTCAACATAAAATAAGTCTTTGAATTTTCCCATCCACCACACCATAGGCAAATATGTTCATATAAAAAGATCTAAACCTACTCAATTACAGTTTTAGAAAATGTAATCACTTACATTAGACAGAAATCAATTGACACTTAAATTGCAGAGTAAATAAGATCAGTTATATTAAACGTGAGTTTAATCATCTTGTTTTACTACAAAAGTTACATTAACAGCCATCTAGTTTAAATGTCCTTTTTGGTCATGTTTTGTGTTAAAGTCTTAATGTACAAAAAGAGAATTAAGGATCTGAGATTTAAAATAAACAAATAAAGTGCATTAATTTTATCAGTAACATATCTCTTATTCCATTGTTTGAACAATCATCAGTCTTCACAGACAGTTCCCTGTACAACAATTCATATGTAAAGACAAACAATCACTTTTTCCTTGGACACAATTCCTTTGTCTTCCTACTGTTGTCCTTAACTGTGAAGTCTGCACCTAATAGTTCCTGAATTCTCCTTGAAGAATCAATTTTATGTCCCTAAAGTCTTCACTGATTTCAAAGTTATGGAACTCTTGCCTTATCAGGAATGGCAACAATCAAAAGTGCTGGAAACGCTCAAAATACCACCTGAGAAATAGTAGCTTATATTCTGAGTTTCTTAGGTGATACTTCTATATTGGACTATATAATATGGGATCACTGTTTGCAATATAACAAAAAAGCAAACGTGACTTTGTTACTATCAGCCTTACACAATAAGTCAGTCCTCTACAGCTTTGTTTTTTAATCATCCAGTTCAATTGCACCATAATACTTCTAGACAATCCTTCCGCCATATCTTTGAATTGCAAAGAAATGTGATGAGCATTCACAGTCTGGATATTATTAACTTATAAGTTCATAGGTTCATAGCTAGATACTAGGCTATTAGCCATGGGGCCTATATAAGCCTACCCAAAAAAGGTTTCCTGGCTTTTGCCACCCAAGAAAGTGTGCCTCTGTCTAGTAGAGCCACAGAAGTGATCCCACCAGTGACAAATAGGCTGCTCAAAGCTCACCACTCTCACTGATGAACATAAAGATTCCTTCTATCTTAGTAAGGTCTGGGCAATACAGAAACTACAAAACAGCCCAGAATTCAGCAAAATCTGAAAACAGGACTCTACTGGTTATAGAAAGGTGGGAAATGAGTAGAGAGATAGGATTTTTTTTTCAAAAATTAAAACAGATACAGTAAAACAAACACTTTTAAAGCAGAAAAATGGCTATTGCACTTGAGTGTGTAAAAAAACAGCTGAAGCTGGCATCTTCAGTTTCAGGTTTAAACGTTTAATCCTTCTACTTTCTCTTTATATATAGATTGCCATTATTTGCAAATTCATTCCTTACATCTTATCTTCTAACTCAGTCTGTGTCCTGCCTTAGCAAGTTTCACTTCAAACCAATAATATTTTTTTCTTCACTGATATATTTGCACTTGCTTTGCTTTAGTGCTAAGATTTTATGTGCTGATGCAGAAGCTCCCCTAGCATCATCTTCCTCACTATCCTAATCCAGTCTATTCACAAAATCTGACAATTTAACAGCCCTCTGTTTCAACTCCAAAACAAAAAGCTGCAATTACTGCTAGTGGGGTATACACAATTATACTATTAATGCAATAACCTCAACATCTATATTTTTTTTTGTTCAAATCATTTTATTGAAAAAACTTTTTTTAAAAACAATACATAGTAAATATAACAGATCAAATGAATTGAATGAACTATTTACAGAATATACAATGGCCTCAGGTCAGACAAAGTCAAAAGGAATACAATCATAGATACACAGACAAATAATAAAGGTTATTGTACAAGCATTAACAAATTATAACTTGCATTCTTGTTTCCTCTTTTTTTATGAAGATAAAATTGCGTCCATTTTGAGTGTCTCTATTAGGGAGAGAACTTTCTCCCAAGGATTGTTAGTCCATTTCTTCAGAAAGATCCTCATTTCCTTGACTTTAATTTCCAACAGTGCTACTTCTTTCAAAAGAGTGAGAAAATCTTCAATTGTTGGGATGATAGAGGAGTTCCATTTCCTAGTGATGCATTTTTTTGAAATAGCCATTATAGTCCAAAGAAGATAAAGTTCCTTCTTTTTCATAGTAGTGGTTTCAATTTTATCCAGAAGAATTAATGACTTTGACAAAATGAAAGAGTCAGTAAAAATGGCTTACAGAAATTCATCAATATCCTCCCAAAAATGTTTTAATATGAATACAGTCATATATAATATGTGACCAATCAGCATTACATTTTAGATTACATCTCCAGCATATTGCCTCATTAGTATTTTTACATCTAGCTATTTTATTAGGGGTGTAAAAGGATCTATGCAAGAATTTCCATGCAAAGATTCTCCAACTTTGCATATTTGAAGTTAACTTAATAGAATATAGTATATTTATTTTTGATTCCTTGGATAACAACAATGAACAATCTTTATTGATAAAATTCCAAAATTTCTGGTTAGAGTTTGTTTTGTAACTAATAATAATTTTATATAATTTTGGGATCTATGGCCAATATTTTTACAGAGAAATGATTTGTGCTAAAACTGAATGCATGTGCAGTGAAAGTTAAATTTGTCCAATTAAAATCTCTGTATAATACTTCATGTAGATAAAATATAAATTTAGGTATGGAGTTAAATGAAGAATTTTCTATTGTTCACAAAACACTAAAAGAATATCTTGCACATATGGTACCAGACTATTAAGAACTATCCAGTCACTACTTGATGGATTGAATGTATTAATTATCTGATTGACATTCATGACTATTAGATTTTCTATACATTGATACCAACATGAGAAATTATTTAATTTCTATGAGTTAAGAGTATTTATGGAAATGTTATTAACACCATTTATATATTTATATTAAAAGGAGTTAATAACTGAAACCATAATTTAATTTCAATATTATTGTTTATGAAGTTCGGAAAATGTTATAAATGTAATTTATATAATTTAGGTTAGTAAGCATGGTGAAATTGTATTGTAAGTTGAATACAGATGATATTCCAGAGTACATTGTTCTGTCCAAGCAGTTGTATTTTTTTGCTAATTTATTTTCTTCCTGAAATTTTGTAATAGCAGTATGTAATGTTTTCCAAGAGGAAGAACTTTTGGATCTATCCAATTTATAACTGTTTTAAGAATAGATGCTTTAATGTAAGATTTTAAATCAGCCTGTGAAAGTTTATGCCCCCATTTCCCATGGTCTAATATGGTTTAGGAAAGCAATCCTATTTTTGAGATACCAAAGGAATCTTTAAAATATTCTATTTAATTATTTTAAAAGTTTTTACTAGGCATAATAGGTATTGCTAAAGTGATGTAGTTTACTTTTGGGAGAAGTACCATCTTTATTAACTGCAATCTATCTTCAAATGTTAGGAACAATTTATTCCATTTCACCATTAATGATTTAAGTGTACCCAGAATATTATTATGATTTGTAGATAGAGTTAATTCTAATGTTTCACATAAAACAATTCCTAAGTAATCTAGAGAAGAAACCTGTTTTGCAACAATTGGATTTATGTTAGAAAGTGAATTATTTTTATTATTTAATAACATGTGTTTCAATTTGGAAGCATTAATCTTTAAACCTGAGATGTGATAACATTTTTCAGCTAATAAATTTAGTTCACATAGTGACTCTTCTGAATTTAATAAAGTGAGTAGACTATCATCAGCAAAGCACATCATTTTGGAATGAATTTGATTATTAATTTCAATACCTTTAATTTTAGGGTTAAGTCGAATAGTGGAAGAAAAAAGTCCAATTGCTAATGCAAACAACAGTGGTGACAAAGGGCATCCTTGTTTGGTACCCTTAGTAATTTTAATCACATCTGATGTGAAAGGACTTAATTTTACATAAGCTAGATTATCCTTATAAATGTTTTTTTATTAAATTAATGAATCTTGAGGGGAAATTATAAATCTGTAGTATTTTGAAAAGATAATCCCAACTTAGTGAGTCAAATGCCTTTTCAGTGTCTAATGTTACTATTAAAGCTTCAGATTTGTTTCTGTTTAAGAGATCTATAATGGTTAAAATTCTTTGTATGTTGTCTAGAGTGTGTCTATTGTGAATAAACCCCATTTGATCCTCATTAATAACTTGAGTTAGAGTTTTTTTAATCCTGTTAGCCATAATAGATATAAACATTTTATAATCATTATTTAGAAGTGAAATAGGCCTGTATGAACTACACAAGGTGGGATTTTTATTTTCTTTTAAAATAGATGTAATCAATGTGTATCTCCATGAAGGTGGAATAATGCCTTGTAGATAAATTTCATTACTGCCCTCTGAAGTACTGTTATGACTGATGATGGAAGTAATTTATAAATTTCTATAATGATTCCATCTTTGTTATTTTTGCCTTCCTTAATTTTCTCTTTAATTTCTTTAAATGTTATTTGTTTCTGAATATTTATGTTTAAACTCTCTGGTATTTTATTTAAATTTGTATAATCTAGTCCTATATCTATTTTGTTATGAGGAGAATCATTAATATTATAATGCTTTGTGAAATGGAATTTGAAGGCATCTAATATATCACCTATATCTGACACATTTTTCTTGTTTTCCCCTTCATGAATTATATTTGTAATATTGTTTGTATTGGATTGCATTTTTAATCTTATTGCTAGGCTATGCATATATTTTGGTGAAACAGCGTATGAATTTAATTTTAATTTTTCCAATGCCAGATTGGTTTTATGCATTATAATGTCATTGTATTTTTTATTCAATTCTCCAATTTCTTTTTTTTAACCAGGTTCTCCACATTCTTGAGATTAATTTCTATAATGTGTTTTTGAATATTAACTAATTCAGACTCTCATTCTTTTACTTTATTGTTACACCAGGAAATGATTTTACTGTAAAGATATGCTTTCAGTGAATCCCATAAAATAACTACATTTACGTCACCAGTATTATTCGTATCTAAATAATATTTTATTTCCAAATCTAACCAAGTCTTAAACTCATTTAATTTAGTAAAATATGCAGGAATTCTTTTAGTAAGTGTTAGTTTCTTAAAGTTCATTTGAATTCTAAGAGTAAGTGAATTGTGATCTGATACAGGGCAGGGAATTATGGAAGAATGTGATATTTTCATTTTTAAATCCTGGGATACATATAATTTATCAATTCTTGTTTGGGTATTGAATCTATAGTCACTATGAGAAAATTGTAATGAGCTTTAATTTTTAAGACTAAAGGAATCTAATAACTGCATGTTATCTAACCATTTCTTAAGAGTTCTTCCTGTAGATGTTAAATAAATGGCTGCCTACTTGTAGTCTCCTGACTATCTAAGATACAATTAAAATCCCCCCCTACAATTAGACTACCTTTTGAAGTCTTAATTGTTCCTACTCCTATACCTGGAAACCAATAAAGATTCACCAATGTCCAAATTCTATTACTATATCTTATTATTGCTATTGATAAAAGGCCATCTTTGTCTTCATAATTATATATTACTTGAGAAATAGTAACACTTTTACTCCACAATGTTAATACTCCTCTGTTTTTTTTTTTACTGTATGAAGAGCTAGAGAGCTTTAAGAAATCATTTGGATTCCAAATGCAATTATCATTAGCTTTAAAGTGAGTTTCTTGTATAAATATTAATTGTGCTTTGTTTACTTTTAGATATTTACGGTAAGGCCTTCTTTTTCATAGTAGTGGTTTCAATTTTATCCAGAAGAATTAATGACTTTGACAAAATGAAAGAGTCAGTAAAAATGGCTTACAGAAATTCATCAATATCCTCCCAAAAATGTTTTAATATGAATACAGTCATATATAATATGTGACCAATCAGCATTACATTTTAGATTACATCTCCAGAATATTGCCTCATTAGTATTTTTACATCTAGCTATTTTATTAGGGGTGTAAAAGGATCTATGCAAGAATTTCCATGCAAAGATTCTCCAACTTTGCATATTTGAAGTTAACTTAATAGAATATAGTATATTTATTTTTGATTACTTGGATAACAACAATGAACAATCTTTATTGATAAAATTCCAAAATTTCTGGTTAGAGTTTGTTTTGTAACTAATAATAATTTTATATAATTTTGAAGTTAAATTTGTCCAATTAAAATCTCTGTATAATACTTCATGTAGATAAAATATAAATTTAGGTATGGAGTTAAATGAAGAATTTTCTATTGTTCTACACATATCTTGCACATATGGTACCAGACTATTAAGAACTATCCAGTCACTACTTGATGGATTGAATGTATTAATTATCTGATTGACATTCATGACTATTAGATTTTCTATACATTGATACCAACATGAGAAATTATTTAATTTCTATGAGTTAAGAGTATTTATGGAAATGTTATTAACACCATTTTTTGTAATATTAAAAGGAGTTAATAACTGAAACCATAATTTAATTTCAATATTATTGTTTATGAAGTTCCGGAAAATGTTATAAATGTAATTTATATAATTTAGGTTAGTAAGCTTGGTGAAATTGTATTGTAAGTTGATACAGATGATATTCCAGAGTACATTGTTCTGTCCAAGCAGTTGTATATTTTTTGCTAATTTATTTTCTTCCTGAAAAATAGCAGTATGTAATGTTTTCCAAGAGGAAGAACTTTTTGGATCTATCCAATTTATAACTGTTTTAAGAATAGATGCTTTAATGTAAGATTTTAAATCAGGAAAGTTTATGCCCCCCATTTCCCATGGTCTAATATGGTTTAGGAAAGCAATCCTATTTTTTGAGATACCAAAGGAATCTTAAAAATATTCTATTTAATTATTTTAAAAGTTTTTTACTAGGCATAATAGGTATTGCTAAAGTGATGTAGTTTACTTTTGGGAGAAGTACCATCTTTATTAACTGCAATCTATCTTCAAATGTTAGGAACAATTTATTCCATTTCACCATTAATGATTTAAGTGTACCCAGAATATTATTATGATTTGTAGATAGAGTTAATTCTAATGTTTCACATAAAACAATTCCTAAGTAATCTAGAGAAGAAACCTGTTTTGCAACAATTGGATTTATGTTAAAAAGTGAATTATTTTTATTATTTAATAACATGTGTTTCGATTTGGAAGCATTAATCTTTAAACCTGAGATGTGATAAAATTTTTCAGCTAATAAATTTAGTTCACATAGTGACTCTTCTGAATTTAATAAAGTGAGTAGAATATCATCAGCAAAGCACATCATTTTGGAATTAATTTGATTATTAATTTCAATACCTTTAATTTTAGGGTTAAGTCGAATAGTGGAAGAAAAAAGTCCAATTGCTAATGCAAACAACAGTGGTGACAAAGGGCATCCTTGTTTGGTACCCTTAGTAATTTTAATCACATCTGATGTGAAAGGACTTAATTTTACATAAGCTAGATTATCCTTATAAATGTTTTTTATTAAATTAATGAATCTTGAGGGGAAATTATAAATCTGTAGTATTTTGAAAAGATAATCCCAACTTAGTGAGTCAAATGCCTTTTCAGTGTCTAATGTTACTATTAAAGCTTCAGATTTGTCTCTGTTTAAGAGATCTATAATGGTTAAAATTCTTTGTATGTTGTCTAGAGTGTGTCTATTGTGAATAAACCCCATTTGATCCTCATTAATAACTTGAGTTAGAGATTTTTTAATCCTGTTAACCAGAATAGACATAAACATTTTATAATCATTATTTAGAAGTGAAATAGGCCTGTATGAACTACACAAGGTGGGGTTTTTATTTTCTTTTAAAATAGATGTAATCAATGTGTATCTCCATGAAGGTGGAATAATGCCTTGTAGATAAATTTCATTACTGCCCTCTGAAGTACTGTTATGACTGATGATGGAAGTAATTAATAAATTTCTATAATGATTTCATCTTTGTTATTTTTGCCTTCCTTAATTTTCTCTTTAATTTCTTTAAATGTTATTTGTTTCTGAATATTTATGTTTAAACTCTCTGGTATTTTATTTAAATTTGTATAATCTAGTCCTATATCTATTTTGTTATGAGGAGAATCATTAATATTATAATGCTTTGTGAAATGGAATTTGAAGGCATCTAATATATCACCTATATCTGACACATTTTTCTTGTTTTCCCCTTCATGAATTATATTTGTAATATTGTTTGTATTGGATTGCATTTTTAATCTTATTGCTAGGCTATGCATATATTTTGGTGAAACAGCGTATGAATTTAATTTTATTTTTTCCAATGCCAGATTGGTTTTATGCATTATAATGTATTGTATTTTTTATTCAATTCTCCAATTTCTTTTTTTTAACCAGGTTCTCCACATTCTTGAGATTAATTTCTATAATGTGTTTTTGAATATTAACTAATTCAGACTCTCATTCTTTTACTTTATTGTTACACCAGGAAATGATTTTACTGTAAAGATATGCTTTCAGTGAATCCCATAAAATAACTACATTTACGTCACCAGTATTATTCGTATCTAAATAATATTTTATTTCCAAATCTAACCAAGTCTTAAACTCATTTAATTTAGTAAAATATGCAGGAATTCTTTTAGTAAGTGTTAGTTTCTTAAAGTTCATTTGAATTCTAAGAGTAAGTGAATTGTGATCTGATACAGGGCAGGGAATTATGGAAGAATGTGATATTTTCATTTTTAAATCTTGGGATACATATAATTTATCAATTCTTGTTTGGGTATTGAATCTATAATCACTATGAGAAAATTGTAATGAGCTTTAATTTTTAAGACTAAAGGAGTCTAATAACTGCATGTTATCTAACCATTTCTTAAGAGTTCTTCCTGTAGATGTTAAATGAAATGGCTGCCTACTTGTATTCTCCTGACTATCTAAGATACAATTAAAATCCCCCCCCCTACAATTAGACTACCTTTTGAAGTCTTAATTGTTCCTACTCCTATACCTGGAAACCAATAAAGATTCACCAATGTCCAAATTCTATTACTATATCTTATTATTGCTATTGATGAAAGGCCATCTTTGTCTTCATAATTATATATTACTTGAGAATTAGTAACACTTTTACTCCACAATGTTAATACTCCTCTGTTTTTTTTTTACTGTATGAAGAGCTAGAGAGCTTTAAGAAATCATTTGGTTTCCAAATGCAATTATCATTAGCTTTAAAGTGAGTTTCTTGTATAAATATTAATTGTGCTTTGTTTACTTTTAGATATTTACGTAGGCTAGATCTTTTCCTTGGAATATTTAAACCATTCACATTTAGTGAGAGAAGTTCTATACTCATCCAGTTAATTTATTTATTGAAGAGTTCTGATAGGAAACAATAGCAAGTTATTTTGTTACTTATTTGCTGCATATCTTCCATACGTATATTAATAATGTAGTAAACCTTCTTATTTCCTTTTGAGTTGTATAATATGTATACTAGAAAAGGCCAAAAGACTAACAAGAGTACAATAGTTAATTTTATACACATGTATAGACAAATATTTAAAATGATCTTTTAACAAACATGGAATGAATATCATTCCTCATCTGAAAGAACTAAAATGTTCAGTCAGATTAACCCTCATTACTAACAATAAATCAAATAACAATGAGAAGTTAGAGGCTCCATTATATATTATTCTGGAGATAATAAATAATTGACTCCATCATATACTTCTAGTTTGATCCATGCACATAAGTATGCATTTATTATAAAATTAACTTAATACAAAATTTAGGCAATAACTGGAACAAATTATGCATAGTAAATCAAATATGTATTTCAATCAAAATCAAATATTCATAAAATGTAGGTAAAAATTTCAAGAGACATTTACTACACCAGTTACCTTTCAACTTTCATGAGTTTCTGTAAAGTGACTCATTCATTTAGTAATTATCTTATATAATATACTATGACCAACATTGTAAGACTTAACTACAATAGTATCAACAATCAATCTAGTGAGCCATTGTAAATCCACAAACCACTTTTTCTCTGATACATTGGTTGAAGAGTTCAAATTGTATTGTTCTAGACATGTAGTATTTCAATACATATATAAGTACTGTTCCAAACAGTACTATACATAGAAATTTAATGTAATAGAGCTCAATATCATATTTGTACATTACTCCAAACTTCAGTAAAGAGCTCCTTTGCTACTCTTGATGTAGAGCATTAAATAGAATAGATCATAAGTGATTGTTCACAGTTATACCTCAATATTAAACACACAATACCATTCTAGGCATTATAAATTTAATTGACCAGCTACCATAAACGCTAAATAAATGATTCCAAATCTTAAAAACATAGGTAAGATAATCAATCTGTCAGGTTTTTGAAATAATAACTTCACAACCCCGAGCCTTTTTAGCAGTAAATTCCTTTTGAATGCATTTAATGATTAGAATGATTACCTAGATGAATGAGAATGAACAAATTGCTCTTTGTTTGTATTCTGTCACTACTATATCAAGTGAGAAGTGTTACAGATATGGAGTTTCTGATAATATATACCTTCGTAAAAATCAGGTATCAGATAAGACCTCACACTTTCTTTTCCTCTTCTTATTGTGAAGTCAATTCCCAATTTTAAACTTTCTCTCAAAACCACTACAAAATATATAATATACAGGTGCCTTAGAGTCTTGTTATTATTTATTCATTCAATAAAGAATGTAAGTTCATGAATAATTTGAAAAAACAAAGGTAGTACAATGAGTCAACTGAAAAATGCATCAACTACCCTCTCTGTGTTTTAATGGTTCCATATGTATATATCTTGTCTTTATATTTCATTTACCTCCCTTTTTTTCATATATTGAGCAATGTTTAGCAATCACTTTTCCCTTCTTTTTTCATATGTGTCAGTACAGACCTGTACACAATCCTTCATGTTAACAGATTTCAAGAGTAAAATTAGAATGAATTTGTACAAGTCTCAATTTATTACTGTAACTGCATGTCAACTAATATATTGCATGTATTGTCACCTGTTTGAAGTTCTACTAATCCAGGAATTTCAGGCTTCATCAGTATATATTCAGTGAACTTGCAGAATATGTTCTATTAGTGTACTTTTCCCATTATTACAGTTGCAAGACCAGAACTCACTTCCTTGTGTCCCATACTATAATGCTAATATGAAACTTTAAATAATGAACCATCCAACTTGCATCTATTGAATATAAACATTATGCAACTTATATATTCTTGTAGCTCACCCATAAGTAGTGTAGCTGCTATTTGCACTGGACAAACACTCCACATTTTGTCCATCTTTAAATAATTGTAAATGTGGTTCAGAATCAGTGTAAACTGACATTAGTACTAATTTCAACCATCATTGTTCTTAGCCTTCTTTATTTGGATGAGCCCTATCCACAAATATACCATTATAGGTGTAAACATTATGGGGGTACCTAAAATTATTCTTATGACATCAGTGCAGTATAGAAATAAATAAATCAGGGGCAGCCTTTGCATAGATAAATGAGCATGCACAAATTGCTCTTCGTTTGTATTCTGTCACTACTCTATCAAATGAGAAGCAGTGTTACAGGTATGGAGTTTCCGATAATATATAGCTTTGTAAAGATCAAGAATCAGATAAGACCTTATACTTTCTCTTCCTCTTCTAATTGTGAAGTCAATATCACACTACTCCTCCCTTTAAAAATAGATCTCTCATGCTTGTTGTTTGTGAACGCCATGTTTGTTTGCCAGCTATTGTTGTTTTTTTGAAAAGAAAGCATGAGCCCACATCACACTGTACAATTGCTATACATTAGTATTGTTTTTGAGTTAATTGTCCCTAGAGTGTTTGTAGTAGGAACTTGTGTGGTCAATGGGGCATGCGTAATTCAATTTGCATGCTCTAGGGCTACTTGCGAGTTAATATGTTCTGCAATCCTGGGTATCTCACTGCTGTATCTATTTAAGAAACTGTATTTGCTGCTGTTTTTACTGTATTACATGCTCCCCAAAGTGCCTCCCATGTAGAAAAACAACCACAACTATGAGCAAACATCATTTGATGTCTACACTTGTGCCCCTGCTCCTCCACTGATACACTGCCCAAAGTCCCCTCTATACTCGCTATCGGTGAGAAACACCCAGCCCTGAGTTTGTTAGTCAGGAATAATTAAATTCAAGAATATTTTCTTTCCACCCAGATGCATATCTTAAAGAATGCAATTTTTACAATAATAATCTGGTGTAATGTCCCCTGCTAATACATTTTCTTTTGTGGTTTCTTAAGATGTAATGTTGGCTTTCTGGAAAGGATTTGACCTGCACCGGTGGAAACTGAAGTGTGTAAGTTTGCTTTGCTGAATTTACAAGGCTTGTATATCTTTTGGGAAGAGGTAAGGTAGTCAAACACATGTCTCAAAACTTTTTAAGCTTGTGTATCTTGAGCATTGCAAATTATACCCCCGCAACACAATGACTGACAATAGCTATGGCATAATAAGCTCTTCAAACCCACAATGACAGTTTCCTCAAATTAGGAGGATCTGCCTTTGGCCTGACTGTGTGCAATAACCTCTCCTTCTGTAGACAAACTGCATGAGCACAGACACCATTACATATAATGATGTTACAAAGAATATGGCCACTGTTCTAATCTGTAATAAAACTAACACCATAGTTTCATACCATTATTTAATATACTTTATGCTGCACTCATCTATTAAGTGAAAAGTACTTATAGAGATAGATGTTTATTCTATATTTTCAGCCTTTCTTGTTAGCAGTGTGTGTTGTCATAGGCTGTGTAGGTACGGTGCTTTGGGTCATCTTTGAAATTGAATACATGGTGTCATGTATATTATTTGAAATTTGTAAAATCAAATTCCTTTTACAGAACATCTGTTGACTAGCCAGCCACACAAACACACATACAGTAGCTCACATGCACCATTCCCAAGTGTAATCAAAACATCCACTCATCTGCACAACTAGACTAGAATGGAAAAACCCACCCGCTAGACCGTAAATGGCTGGGGGACAATGATGACAGCCCCGCACTGAGCTACCACCACACACCTGCACTGAGACACAGTTGTCGAATATGGGAGAGCTGGCAGGAAACCAAATATGTTCTAACGGATGTCAGATTGTTTCTCCACAGCATTCTTGGAATTCTCCTTAATGTCAACAATAAAGAAAAGAACTGATCTGTACAGACATTACTGCGTGTTTTGGGAATAGTTTTTGCTCATAACTAAAAGATTTTATGTTCGTCTGTGGGGAACAGGAATATCTTTCCAAAAACCTATGCAAGTCATCACTGGCTACAAGACACATATGCTTCATATAAGCGTCAACAACAACGTTCCGTGCCAACTCCGACCAAAGCAAAGACAGAGAAGGCTACTTTTAATATTCCTCCACTTTATGCAATGGTGTTCGATAAGGAGACAAAATGAGATTCTAATTAGTGTAACATTTAGCAATTCAAGACATTTTAACTCCTCAATCTAAAAGATAAAAAAAAGGGAGGAGAAACATCCAAATAAACATTTAAATGTATCAGAAATAAATTCTATGTGATTAAACTAACTAGAAGGGCAAAGTGATATTTATTTAATGTGTAGAGTTTATAGTTAGAAGTTAAATGTCAAAAGGGTTCTCTACATTCATGACAGTTCGCAAATGGACTGACAGGCTCGCGTAAAGGGAACTGAGGATTTCCCTACAAGTCTCGTGCATTTAAAAAGCTTCACTTCTTCGTTTTAAAAATAAACGTTCAACTGAAATCATGAACTTGTTGGCTATAATAAGCTCCAGTGACTATGCAAAGACTTTGTATAAATTAATCATAAAACCATATCAATGACTGAAATTAGTCATAAAATACAATTAAACCCCACCCATTAACTAGCAACTAATATTAAGAAAATTAAATTAACTAAAGCATAGCTGTTATTGTACTAAAAAGTACAATGTATATTTAGCATTTCCTACTCAGCAAATCATTTCTTTTCCCCTATAAAATACTGTCATGAACAAAAGTAAACTAATAGAGTCAATTAAATTATTGATGTAATATGTCACTTATGAACTAAACTTGGACTCTAAAGTATGCAATATGTGTATTATAAGTTTATAACATAGAATTTACAACATGTTTAAAGAAAGAACAAGCAACATTAAATTGTTACCTTTAGCATATATTTTTAGTTTTTAGTTGATACTTTGAGAGAGGTAGTGGAAGGGATACTTTTTGAGTCAGTTCTTTGCTTCTTCTTTTTTTTACATCAATCCAATTTTCTTTTTCCGGAGATCTTTTCAGTGATGTAGATGAAGCCCAGTCCATTTCCTCCGGGACTGTAACTATATTATTGTTTTTGACAAAGGTTACTGCTTCTTCAATGTCATTAAAAGTTTTTATTTCATTTGAAGTAAAAATCCTTATTTTTGCAGAGTATGCCAGTTGTGCCTTTATTTTATTATGTTTAAGTAATTTTACAAGTGGCCAGGCTTTCTTTCTCATTTCCAAAACTCTAGAGGAAAAGTCATTGTCAAATCTAATTATATTTTGCTTGTATTTCAGTGGGGATCTTCTCCAAGCACATTTAAGGACAAGTTCTTTATCAAGATAAGACATAAATTTAACCACTACTGACCTGGGAGTGGATGATGGTGATAAAGGAAAAGGTTTCCCAATGGCTCTATAAGCTCTTTCTATACCATGAGAGAATCCTTCTTTTAGATCTAGGATTTTGGGTAACCATGAATTAAGAAAGGAAATAATATCATCTCCTTCAGATTTTTCTGGTAAACCAAAAATTCTCACATTAGTCCTCCTTTCTCTATTTTCCATGTCATCCAACTTGGTGATAAGCCATTTATTTTGCTGCTGAAGGACATCTCCCTGGATTTCTTCCTCCTTGAGCCTTCCATCTATATCAGATAAAGACTCTTCAATGCTTAATATTTTAGTTTGATGATGTTGAAGTAACTCTTTAAAGGATTCAGTCTGTTTATGACAGCTTTCGCTCAAGTTTTCTAAGTTGTTATTGAAGCTGTCCATTTTAATAGATAGTTCTTGTAAAGTAGAAGACATCAACTGAATTTCTTTCTTCAAAGTAAATTCTGCATGTGAGTTCTTTGAGCTACTCATCTTCGAAGAGCAGTTTTAAACTCCAGATATTTCTGACAGGAAATTTTTGAAGAATATATTCTAAACTCGATATACTGATAGCATAAATATTAAAGAACAATAGTTAACTGTTATTTCCTGTGGAAAAAAATGATTATTTCCTGTTATTTGAAGTATTTTTGAGAAGCTCTAAAAAAGTCCTGCTTTCAGAGTGCCATCCAGGCTCCGCCCCAACATCTACATCTTCAGTGACTGAAGGAATTATGTGGTCAGTCAGCTCTTCCAAGGCTTGATTTTTAGCCTTATGGGAATTGTTTCAAAACATCTTTCTTCCAAAAGCATACCGTCACCAAGTAAACTACTTTTCATTATACATTAAATCAACTTCTGCAAAATTAAAGCTTTTTCAAGATTTACAGAATTTCATGTGGATTACTTTAAAAAGATGATTTTCTACTTCATGTACTGCTATGCTTATTTTTTTTCCCTGATTTGCTGACTTACTCATTAGTTGGACAATATACTTATTTATTTTCTTTCTTTAAGACAAATATATAATATATTTCAGTGATCATAATCAGTTTCTAAAATGTATAAAGTATTTATCATCTACAAGATCAATGAAGCTGTAATTAGATACTTCCTGTATGCCTAAAAGTCAACTCCTCAGTATTAAGTATTTCATATATTTTGTTTGCAATAGTTGATTAGTTGTAATTGCATTTGCCTTTAGGACGGCTGTACTTCAGAAAAGTCAAACCCAAAAATTTCAAAAGTACTCAAGTAGTAGTAGGCTATACTGAACCTTATCAGCACACTAATATCACTCTAGAGAGTTTAATTTAGAAACAGATTCAATTAATTAAACTCTGTTGTATGAATAATTTAGACTACTAATTGCACAATGGAAAACTTCTCAACTATAACCATGGTAACTGCATTTTGTTCTTAGCATTTATGCTGCCTACCAACAAATTTCGTTATTTTATTAATGATAACAGTAATAAAAATAATAACAATAACAATAATAATAATAATAATAATAACAATAATAATGGTCGGGATTCACTAATCCTTCATGTAAGACTTATTTAGTATTATTTTGCAGCCTAAGAGGAAGACATCAGCGCACCATGCATATTCATGAGGGCACACTGACTCAACTCTAAGGCTTACATGGGGCGTGCATGAGTGCTGGGGGGCGTGTCGGACTGTCGAGCAGTCCAAAAATCCACGCCCCTGCAAGTCCCATAATCTGCAAATGTCAACTGAAATGAGCGGGTCCACTCAAATGTGTACATACCCAACACTACACTCCCCCACATTCTAAATCCCTGTACAATTCTAAAATTTAAAACTTTCCTTTTTTTTATTATTCCCAATATAGCTGCCCGTATTTGCACGTGTTTGCTCGGGTTTGCCCATTGCTTAGCTACAGTTAGCAGTTAAGAGATCAAAGAGGATAATAAGAAACTTATATGCAAATTAAGTCAAACAGCAATAGCGTAGTGGTAGAGCCTTCGCACAAAGAGCAGGCATTCCCGGTTCGAGTCCCACCACTCCACTTTCTATTTTCTGTAGGAAATCTGTATAGAAAAACAATTCCTGACATTTATCTTTTAAACATTAGTAGAAAGCATTGAAATGGCCTATGTGGTAGTGAACAATATTTTATATATATATATATATATATATATATATATATATATATATATATATATATAAAATAAGGCAAAATGGTTATGCATACTGATGAATGCATAAGTAACGTATCTTAAGTAATGTGAAGCACTGCTAAGCAAAGTTTACTAGTATTAAGCACATTTAAGTATAATTGCTCATAGCTTAGCACTGCTTTAACTAGTGCAATGGCTTTGCGTGGAGCTGCACATCACGCCAACTAACGCAAACAGAACATGTTTGCACGTAGCTGTGCACCGCGCTAACTAGCGCAACATCGGGCAATGTCGGGCAACATAGAGCAATGTAGAGCAACGTTGGGAAAAGTTGAGCAAAGTCGGCTAAACATAGCCACACCTCCTAGCCGGTCTGGCCAGTAGTAAAATAAAAAGCAATGACAGGTCTTGAACCCGGGACACTATGCACCATAATCACAGTACTAAACCACTAAGCCATGACAGCTTTTGATATGCATGCACATTCAACACACACATACATATCAATGCAAGTTTACCCATTGCTAAGCAGTTGTGCTTTCAGCTGAGATTTTTTTAAAACAGGCCAATCACAAATAAGTGCAGGAAATGAGGCATATTTAAGCCCCATAGGTGGGAATACTTGCCATAACTGGTTGTAGCTCCCATCTGCAGGCAGCAAGACTGGTGTTGGAGAAGGCTCTCACTTTTGAGTGCAACGGTGGGGCATTGAGGAGTCAAAAGTGATGATTTGGCTACTCATCCATAATCATGATGACAGACTCCTGCAGGGTCAGTTCCAGGGCACTGAATACAAAGCAGAAGCCTGGAACCATCTAGCACATGCCACAGGCATCCCTCGGACTGGTGAGCAGGTCAGCCACCACTACTCAGACCTGAAGAAATGGAAGCAGGACTAACTGAACCAGTCGATACTGGAGGCCCATGGGATGGAAAATGCCGCACTACTGAGTAGGTAGCCATGGAATGAAGTATCTAAGAATTGCTATTGTAGTCTATATTATGGATAGGTATATATCTCAATATCACTTCATTTACCTCACAGCTGCAGGTGTCCGTGTTGCGAATCAGCAAGCCTATGCAGATAGGCTGCTAAGGCTGTGCTACCAGGCAGGTTAGTAATTATTCTGCATGTATTGTTATATAAAATAAGTGAGACAGCATGAAAAAGAGAGTTGTAACCCATTTATAAAGGTATAATACATCTTGAATAAGTCTTCTGCATGCACTGTAATATCAAATAAATGAGAGAGCCTCTATAAAAGTGTGTAATGTAATTAATAAAGGTATAATTCCTGGAGTGTGTCCATGTCACTTTCTTCGATATGTTGTACTCTTGCATTACAGAAATATTACTGTTGTATCAAGTGCTGTCAACCCACACTTGGGTAGGTCCAAATAAAGTGGAAGAAGGGAGTGCCAGTAGCTGTTAAGCATATATACAGTCCTCAACAGTTGGTTAATGTCCAGCATGTATAGTTTAATCTGGCACATGAGTAGCGTGTTATTGTGTTACCCAGAAATGTCAGTGTGCTGCTAGAAATGTAGGGGGCTGTTAAAATATAATTGACAATGTCACCTGACTACATCCAGATATGTAGATATATAAATATAAATAAAATATATAAATACGTAGCAGTAACATGTGCATCCTGGACAGTCTGTATGTCAGATACAGGTCAGGTATATAAAGAACTAGCAAAACCCATTTCACAATTTAACAGACATTGCCAAGTGTAATAATACATGTAGGGGATATATACTTGCAGTCAATAGGAATGTAGTGTAAACTATAAGTACATATAAGTTGTTAATGGAGGTATGTTCTTACACCCTACTGTATGTGCATAAACAATTCAATTCCACACGTCAATGGGTATGTCTAATCTCAAAACATTTGTTGGGACATATGTCCTATTGGTTCAAAAATATCTGCATTTACTTTGATGCATGCGCTTTGTTCAAATACCACACTCTTGGTGGCCTGTTGCCACCAATCAATCCTGCATGCTGTTGGAATGTCCACTGTTGTTCTATATATGCATGTGTTATGCTTGCTGTTCAACTGTTGGAACTCTGGTGTGTTGGGTTAATGGGAATACTACTGCATGCTGTTAAAACTAATTTAGAATGCTGTTGGCTGTTAACAACCCATATTGTCATTAAATCCTCCTAAACATAGAACATATGGGAAGGCCGGTCCCAGCGGACCCACCTGTCCCACCTCAGCTGGCGATGGCACCTGGCACCAGCAGGTCCAGTGCCTAGCCCGGGACCTCCTCCTCCATTGGTCCGGTGCCACCTTCAGGTGGAAGCGCTACAGGGGATGGAGCTCATCCCCCCCATGCAAGCGTGGCTGGAGGAGGCCATCTATCACCCTCCGAACGGTCCGGGCTGTGGTGAGTAGGGAGATCGAGCGTTCAGTCGCTGATCCTCTACGCCAGCTTGAGGCACGTGTGGCGCAACTCACGGGTGAGCCTGTACCTCCTATGCAGCCCCCCAGCACAGCCACCCTCTGGGCTGTGAACGTGCAGTGGTGACTGCCCATGGGTGGGGATCTCAGTTCCACTGTTGCCATCTGTGGTCTCATGGGCTTGCAATTTCCAAACATCCTTCCCCGTCAATGGTGTACACCCACCACATGTGTCATATTCCGCCCCTGTATGCATCTTGTTTTTCTTGTCTGTTTACCTCCCCAACATATCTCCCCATACATACCCATTTCCCCTACCACACATTCCACTCTCACCTGAAAAAAAAAAGGGCAATCTGCTCCCAAAAAAAATTACGCCCCATACATAGCTGCTCATTTTGCACACATGTCCGCTGGACACATAAACTGATATTTAATTGGCAGTACAACATACTTTGTTGTCCTCACCCCTCTCTCAGGGGTGGAAGGTTTCATATTTCCCTCCAAATTTCTAGCATATGCACAGCTGTTGCTGTTAAAAAAATGGGCAGCTATGGACCTTCCCTACACCCGTCCTGCACACCCGAGCTGTTTTCCCAACTGTCTTTCCCTCGTTGTGCACCTTTTTCACCACTTTCCTGTCTCCCCATTTTCTTTTTTTTCAAAGAAATGAGCGCGGGGGTTAGCGGGAGTAAGCACTTTTAAGCAGTAGTTAGCGAGTTTGCGTGAGTGCACGCTTGTGAGCGCTTAGCTAAGTATTGCTAAGCTTCACACAAACCCATGCATATCCACTTACAACTGCTTAAAAGTGCCTTAGTCACCCTGCATGTGAGGGCCCTTGTTCTTCTCTGCAGCAAAATAAAACACCACTGTCAGTCTCGAACCTCGGACACAGTAGACTGCATGAAGTACCACAAAGCCACAACAGATATACAGCAGGTTGTTGCTGAAATAGATATATCATGCATCAGAATGACTGATTGTAAAGGAAAGATAGGAATGCCATAACACAATACCTGTTCTGTGGAACTTTACCAGCAGTTGTTGTGGAATTGCATTACATGACTGTGATAACAGAACCAGCCATTCTAGCAGTAAATAATGTTACAGCAGCACTTTACAACCCCCACACAGTATCATAGCAGGACAATCCCCACCCAAATGTACGAAATACCTGTGTGTTCAGGGTCCACCAAGGATGTAGGTAGGCATACTCAGTACTGGAATTGTCTAGTTTTCTTGAGCATCCTGTGCTAATGTCAGCAATAACAAAGCACAAACTGTGCAGAAGTGAGTACATTAATATTCACAGTATAGCAGTTCACAAACAGTACATGTGCCAAATGAATAAATCTCAATAACTACTTATGTATGGCAGCTAATTGTATAAGTAGAAAAGAAACTACATACTCCCATGTATCTTGTGTTAGCATTTGTAGGGGTGAGTACAATTCTACACAGACAACTGTGTACTGGAAGTGGCAACATTCAGGTCTGAGTACAACATTCAAATCACTGGCTACACCCCTAGTTTCAGATATAAGAAGTATACCAACCTTCTGACTTACACAACGGTGTCCACAGCAGCCAAGCATAGGCCCCACTTTGGAAAGCTGAAAGGGCTACACCTACCTCACTTAGTGAGTTATAGCATTGCTTTGCTATGACAGTGAGTACTGCAATCACCACACAGCAGGCTGCATGCAATTACCAAATGGTGGCCACCAATTCGTGCAGAGGCCATCACATGCACATGTGCAGATACCTATAAAAGCAGGCTGTACTTGCTGTCCACATATGCAATCATTCCATTGCTCATACGGAGAGAGAGAGAGAAAGAGAGACAGAGACAGAGGGACAGACACCGACATCCACATCAACAGCAACAGCAACTGAAAAAAAATAAATAAACAAACAAAAAATATATAATTAAACCAATATATATATATATATATATATATATATATATATATATATATATATATATATATATATATATATATATATGTATATATATATATATATATATATAAAATTAAACCAAAACCAAAAAAAAAATAGACACACGGAACTGAAATTTACAAACACATACAAAGGAAAGGTATGTAACAGATATGTATTTGGTGGCATGTTGTAGATGTTTTTAAAGAGTACTCTACAGACGTTGAATCATCCATATGTGGCAGCAGTACGTATCTATGCACAGATGCCCTGCATAACTACTGCCATGGACAAATCTGTGTGTAGCTCTGTGCAGTGGGATATAACTGTGACATATGTAGCTCAGCATTAAATGTCAAACATCTGATCCATGTTATCTGTGTTCTGTACAGTAGTGTGTACAATGGCTGTTTGGGGGAGTAGCGCATACAGCTATATAAACATGGATGTGGCAGAGGAACAAATGCATGATAGTCATATTAACGTGTAGCTTAGTATTGGCAACTGCTGTACCAGGCTAGTATGCTAATCTAGCATTTGCAGCTATATATATATATATATATATATATATATATATATATATATATATATATATATATACACCCTCTAATATTACTGTATGCTCACATGTGACACCTGTTCATGTTGCAGTAAGGCCCAACAGGTCAGCCGTGAGGTCCATGGACTTACAACAGTGTGGACCTTGTGTGTGTATGGCACACACATACAGAGAGATCTTTCTGTGTCAAATATATTAACATCTGTACATGTGCATAGAGCAAGGGACATACTGCAACTGTTTGTGAAGGGTGGACATATATATGTTCTTGAAGGTTATGTGCATATTTCTATGTAGGTTGTAGTGTGTGGCAAACAAGACAGAATACAGTGCTGGCATATGACATGTGGTGGTTAAACGCTGTGGGTATGATTTGTCTGGTTTGCAGTGTTGCAGCCAGTGAGGCCTGCTAAAGCTACATGGTCTGAGAACACCTTCAATACATTCCGCACAAGACTGTGCAATATTATTACATAACTGTATACCTCGCAACCTTCGCATAATTGATATTCCCACCATGAAAGATGGACTGTATATTTGCCCATATGTATATCTATATGTGCACCAATGTATGTTAATATGTATGTGTATATATATATATATATATATATATATATATATATATATATAGAGAGAGAGAGAGAAAGAGAGAGAGAGACAGGGTCACAGCCATGGACTCAAGCTCAATGTTGAAACTGCATTTGCATCCCTTCTGGCAAAAACTCTGTACCCATGAACTACCACATAGGTGGTAGTATACCGAACACCGAAAGTGTGATAAGAGACCATGGGACACAGGTGGACAGTAGTCTCCCCTGTGATAATCACAGTGCCACATTAGTCATGTAATCTGTTTACGTGGCACACCTCATCACATAAGCTGTGTCATCCAGAGAAATATAGGTCAGTGTTCCCCTCTACTCATCACTCATAAGACCCATTATAGAGTACAATGCCCCATTTGGTATGTACCTCACAAGACATCTACAGCAACTGGAAAGGCCACATACCACACAAAGAATAATACCGGCCTCAAACAGATGCCCTATGCAGACCGTCCAACAAAACCACAGCTAGACTGTGTTGCATACCGCCTACCCAGAGGTGACCTCTGCCTAACATACAAAGCTATGTCAAACCCAGAGCTGTTGGACATGCTCCACATAAACAGATCACAATCCCTATGAGCTACACACTGTAGGGACCTAACCTTGTCACCTCAATAAACAGAACATGCTGGAGGGATAGATTCCTGTCTCAGAGACATCCCATACTCTGGAACAAACCACCTATCAATAGCAAACAAAGCTCCTCATTAGCAATTGTCATGAATAATCCTGATGATTGGATGGGAGATAGGAAATACACCCTGGGAATCACCTCTGTGGTTCTGCCTGACAGGGACACGTGAAATTAAATTACATGTGTGTCAAAGGCCAGGGTAGCGTATGGCTAGGCTTCTATAGGCCCTAGGGCCAATAGCCTATTACCTACCTGTGAACCGATACACACCCACATGTGCTTGTTGCAATAATTGCTATGTGAGGTTGACTGAGTGTGATGGTAAATTTGTTGGTGAATGTGTCAAAGTTCTGTATATGTGTGACAGCTTAGTGGGAAACTGTTTCTGTTATGGTATTTTGTATCCTAGCTCTGATCCCAGCAAAAGATGTGTATGCTATTGCTAGGCAGAAAAAGCTGTATGGCATATGGTCTGATGTAGTCCCTTGGTGTCGACTGGGGTGTGCCATTGTAGGCTAAAGCAGTACATGTATGCTTATTGATTGGTACTGCTGGCGAATCCAAATCCCATATGAACTGTAGTACTACCTGAAGCTGTAGGCCTAAACAGCACAGTATGGTGTATGTCTACATTGCTTGTAACCACTGTTTTGTGTGTTCCCTGTAGTCCTCACAGATTACATACCTCAGGCATAAGGTTTTGTAAGTACTGACACACAATACTGTATGGTACACAGGTAAAGCACATCTGGGTTGCCATACCTTTGTGTCTTGTATGTATGTCTGATGTGTGTGTGGGTATGCCTGTAACATTCCCTCGGTCATATGTGTGTCACAGGATATAACTGCATATCTAGCAACATGTATAGTCTAGTACAGCAGTATGTCACCTATATTAACGAACATGCACATATGTTAGGCAGGGGTTTGCCATCAACAACTAGTGTGGTATACTGGTAATACTGTAACTGGACTTTACAATCATTGCAATGGATGACATATTTCTTTATGCATTAGCGTGATATATACCTCCTGTGTCTAGGTGGTGCATTGTGTCGCATACAGTGTGCCATGTACTGTTGTATAGTCTTACATACTGGTTTCTCTTTGTTGCTGTGCAGAACATGGTTTGATATACACAGCATGGCAGGCACTGTCAGGCAGTTGTGGGTTGAGCACTGATATATGGTATTGAAAGTGTGTATCCTCTGACAGCCAGTAGGTTGCTCTATATGTCAGTTTAGTGATATATGTACTTTAGAATGTTAAGTGCGCCACATGGCTTGCTCACACATATTGTTTCATTGTCTTCCAGGGTCATGGCTTACCATCGCAACCCTACCTATAGCCAGGCAGAGGATGAAGTGATAACAACCAGCCTGGTTTAGCACTACACCCTGCTGTTCTAAAGAACCAGCCAGGACAAGCATGAGCGGACTGCACTGTGGCAAGATGTCCATAGGGTAAATGACATAGGCATGCATAACTGAACATATGAGCAGGCATGCTATCACTGCAGTGATTTACTTAGACATGTCTGGCAGCATGTGTCTGATGTCCGTAGACAACAGCTTGCCACAGGTGGTGGGGTAGCCATCCATCCCCCCTCACCAGAGTGGAGGAGCTGCTTCTGAGCCTGGTGACTCCTGGCCAACAACAACAGCAAACATGTAAAATCATGGAGGCCGGAGCCACCCAGTGAGTTGACACTGAGCGTGCAGGTAACATGGCATATCTGTAGACTACTGTTACCTCTACTGGTAGATCATGCATATGTGAGATGTGTACTGTGTAGTTAGAAGATGTGGAGCCTGGTGTTGTGCAATACTGATAATTTGTAACATAATCTGTAGGTCTGTGACTGTCAACTTTTGTACTACTGTAAGATTGCAAACCCACAGTAGCAATGCCACAGTTGTTGCCACTAACAAACTGTTTCAAATCCTTGTAGGTCCCTCTGGTGTGACAGCAAGGCAGCAGACCCATGCTGGTGAGTGTGTTCGACATTTAATATTGCAAATTAAATGTGCATGTCATAGGTGAGGTGTAGGCCATGTACACGTAACACACTTACGCATAATGCATGCTGTGCATGTTTGCTGGGAGAGTTTGCACATCTCAGTAATGTGAGTAGCTGCCTGAAACACATGCAATACACAGAGCATCCCACACAATTATGGCAACACTGTAGTGGACATTGGATAGGCAGAGTCGATACACATGCACACAACATACACAACTTTGTCATACGCAGTACACATTATTATGCTACACATGGCGTATTCAGACACCCGCTGTAAGTTCACACTCCAGTATCCCAAATGTCATCCACACACTACACATAATATACCTGAGGGGTAGCAGCCTATCATGGGGCTGTGCGACATTCTTCAACACATAACACATTCATGTTAGGCAATGCTCCCTATTGGGCACCTTACAAACCCATGTAACAACTGGATGTGAAATGGTGAATGTAGCCATGGTACTGCAGTTCAGGTACAGAATGCTAGGTGCCAGTCTGGCACACATAAGTAGCCTTGAGTGACCACATGATGCTGCATGATGATGGCTCATGGTACTAAACCCCACCCAGTTACAGTAATCACAGTACTACACATAGCATTCATTGCTATGTACCTCAATGTTGTGTGTGTACAAACATATGCACCTATACACAATATGCATAGCAATCACCATTTGTACAAAGTGACACATATATGTCTTGTAATGCTATTGAGTGTATAGGTCACATGACACACATTGGGTATGTGTGATGTTTAATGTTGCAGTTGTGTTGTAGCATGCCATGTCATGGCTGGCACTGGCATGTCCACAATATGTCCTACACTCACCATAACCACTGTACAATGGCGATGTTGAGCAATGGTATTCCATCAGGTATATATGCACCACACATCCTGTGTGTATACATAGCATGCATGTGCTAAACCTGTGTCCACAATTATCTGCTAAAGACACAGACGCTCTTATCAGAAATGGATATCTAAGTGACACAAAGATACACATCCAGCCACGGTATGTATACCTGTGAGTGATAGTGCACAGGACATTTCAGAGCTTTTAATACTTGCACAGCAATGTTGTGTCCATGTACACATTGTGTTCCAGGGTGAGGCCAATCACTAAACAACAGCACACATGCATCAAAGTAATGTATACTGTTATTAGCAAGGACTGTCTATTCTCGCACTGCATGCTGTTAAGCAACACACATCCTGCATGCTGACAAGTGTGATATGACTGTTTGGCTTGTGATACTGTACCCCACCATCAACCGCTATTGAGTATGTTCTGGATTGCTGGTGGTGTGTGTGTGCGTGTGTGTGTGTGTGTGTGTGTGCGTGTGTGTGTGTGCGTGTGTGCGTGTGTGTGTGTGTGTGGGTGTGCCTGCTTTAGTGAGGAGTGTATATGTGTGCATGTGTGCATGTGTTCCAACATCATGTACAGGTCGTAAAGTGTGTTTCCTGATTTCCTCATACAGGTGCTGAGGTTGGGCTGGTTCACTGCAGCAGGGAACCCGATGTCACTGAGCCAAATAGTGACAATGAGGATAGGTGTGTTGAGGCACAGGCATGTTTGCCAGGCTCTGTCGCTGGGCCACCAATCGACAGTACACAAGTGTCCACCCCACCCATGCACACAGTCATACTACCAATACATCTATCACCAATGCCCTTAGCTGAGGGACAGTGTACAGTCAGCATTGGCCAGGACAGTGTGGTGTCTATGGCACATGCATCCCGACACAGCAGCCATACCCAGATGTCTGGAAGGGTGCCACAAAGGCAGATGTCCAGGGGTTCTCATCAGAGCACTGCTGCTCATCTTGCCCCTGGAAGACGTGCCACAGGTCTTACAACCTCATGCATGTTCCAGTCTGTCATGGAGGCACGGGCACATGTGGAACGGTACACCAGACAGGGACTAAGGGCACAGAGGGCACATAACACCACTGTAATTGACAGTATCCGTGACCTAGCAGGTGCCGTCCATAATTACACTGAGGTCACTGATAGACGTTGAGGTGATACATTAGATGTCCTCCGCAATGACATGTCCATGTGTCAGGACAGTGCGGAATGGTTGAGACGTCGACGTGGATGTATGCCGGCAACATCGGCAGCTGGCAGTTGCCACAGACGTCCCTGAAGTCACAGCTGCTCCCGTAGTGCCAGTACCAGCCCCAGCAATGTAGGAGGTGGGCTGTCCATAGACCGTCCTAGAAGACCACGTGCACGTGGCTCTGGAGAGTCCCAGCAGGGACCTTGTTCCAGTGTACATCTTTTCACCTCTGAGGATAGTACCCAGTCTGGTTTAGTACCTGATACTGTCAGTAGCACACCTGCCAGGCAAAGGTATCATATCCGTGGCCAGAGACGGTGATCTGTAAAGCCTGACAGGTGCAGTCTGTGGCTGTCCCACAAATCCATGTATATGGCAGCCACATGGTGGAACTGTGTGCATGCAGACACACACACACAGAAACCAGACACCTAGGGCTAACACATACCCACACACATTACATCAACATTGGCCCATAGCAGTACTCTTGGCCCTCACACACACACATACATGCACACACACACACACACACACACACACACACACACACACACACACACACACACATGTCGATTGTATGGCTCAATGTAGGGCTCTGGCAAACAAACACACCCTGTGCATATGATGAAGCCTGTGCCACCTCCTGTCATCTGTAACATTGATGCAGGAACAGGCTACCATGGTGCTGATGCACAGGGTAACTTTATAGCAGTATAGCAATGTTAGCATGTTGTCAGCAGTAACGTGTAATGATATCTTTGAAGTTGTAGCTGAGCAGACATGATGCATTATAGCTATGTTTGTCAATGTAGTATTGTTTACACCAGTGTTAGTTCCAATAGTGTATTGTCCACCCACGGGCCACTTGGCTGATGTGTGTAGCATTGGCAGCATGTGTTAGAGAGTGGACAGTACGTGTGGGATGTGTGTAGCACACTTTTACAGGTGTACATTTGTGAACATGGTGGAGGTGCACCGTCTGCATGTAAGTGCATAGCGGACACATGGGCAGGGTGACATGCCCTGTATTACATAATAACACTCCATAGTTCCTATTGGTGGCCAGTATGCATTGTACTGTACACATTGTGGAACTTGAGTACACATGTGTGTGTATGACATGGTTTGACACTGTGCTGTGAGTGATACTGTTACTATCTGTCAATATTTTGCATTCTGGTAGTATACATAACCTCAACAGCCTGACCATACACAATTGTTAGATGATGTCTTGACAACTGACACACAGATGTAGGATGCACAGTAACATTTGGATCCTTCAGGTACTATACTATGCCAGTAACCAGTGGTATTCACCTGCACAGATTCCTGAGACCACTCCTGTTTGGCATATAGCTCTCTTAGGTGCAAGCAATCACAGTAGTGATATGTCCGTCCACGTCTGGAAATGCATACTGTGGCCTATAATACATTATCCAGATGACACACACATCCTCCACAAGGGTATCATACAGACAGATACCTGTTGTCAAACCCATGCTGTAAAGCTATAAGCCAACTAAAGCATAGTCATCCACCTTTACAAAACATAGTATCCCCACAGTACCACATATGTAGTAGCCACCAACATATTGAACAGGTACCAATGTGTACATGCAGCCAAGTGTTACGTCATCTCTCCTTTGGTAATCACAGTTCCAAAGGTATTTTGAAATCCCTCGGTGGATCACATAAGCAATAAGAGGTCTGCATGCATATCCACAAAGGTTGTTCTACACCTATAATGAATAGCCATCATTGACAGACTTTGCTGCGTTTGAACAGGTCTGCAATATACCTCAGCCATAAACCCTCACTCACACTGCAATAGAAACTGTAATAAGTGTGTGTGACACGGATGACCTAGGCCAGGGATCACTGCAGTGGCTGGGATTGTCACAAGCATACAGATGTGACCTAAGGTCTGGAAAGCGGCAGCACACTCTGACAAAGATGATAGATGTGTTCATGGAGAAAGCAGGGTTCCCACCTATAAAATAATTGAGGTCACATGTATGTATATGTATTTGCCACACAGCTACCTGACATATGCAATGCACATACTGTTGTCATACAGTAGTAAAAGCAAAATACACAACACACTGACCAACAGTGTCACACACATAAAACACACACTCACCAAGTACAGGATTCAAACCCCTACCTAACTACTGTATGATAATAGAGAAATACACATTACCACAACATGCTATACACATTACTGAAAGTTTTCCTTTCCACAGGTATATTTGTAGGATGGTGACGTCATCAGACTTGACAAAGATAAGTATACCACTTTTAAGGTGTTTTACTACTCTCCAAAAACATTGCTCCTCTCCCAGGAGTTCACACACACACACACACTTGTCAAGTGCAGGATTCAAACCACTACCTAATTACTTTATGATACTAGAGGAGTACGCATTAATACAACACACTATACACATTACTGGAGGTTTTCCTTTACATAGGTATATTTGTAGGATGGTGACATCATCAGACTTGACAAAGATATGTATACCACTTTTAAGGTGTTTTAGTAGTCTCCAAAAAGGTTGCTCATCTCCAAGAAGATCACACACAGTTGTCAAGTGCAGGATTCAAACCCCTACCTAACTACTGTATGATACTGGAAGAGTACGCATTAACACGATATGCTATACACATTAATGGAGGTTTTACTTTACACAGGTATATTTGTAAGATGGTGACATCATCAGACTTGTCAAAGTTAAGTATACCACTTTTGAGGTGTTTTTGTAGCCTCCAAAAAGGTTGCTCCTTTCCAAGGAGATCACACACACACGTCAAGTGCAGGATTCAAGCACCTACTTAACAAGTACACATTAACGCAATGCGCTATACACATTACTGGAGGCTTTCCTTTACACAGGTATATTTGTAGGATGGTGACATCATCAGACTTGACAAAGATGAGTATACCACTTTTAAGGTGTTTTGGTAGTCTACAAAAAGGTTGCTCCTCTCAAAGGAGATTACACACACAGTCGTCAAGTGCAGGATTAAAACCCCCTACCTAACTACTTTATGATACTAGAGATGTACGCATTTACACAATGCGCTATACACATTACTGTGAGTTCTTTTTTCCACAGGTATATTTGTAGGATGGTGACATCATCAGACTAGACAAAGTTGGCTACTTTAGGTGACATTAGGTGGGCTACATAGAAGGAATTTCTAAACACTTTGGCCATGTAATCATCAAATGAGAGTTTACCATCTCCCTGGGTCCCCAGGGCCATAATTACTTTCTCCGTACATACTGGATTACCACCTATGTGGTAATTTGTGTGCACTTTGTTTTATCTAAAGGGGATGACTATGCATTCTTTGGCATTCTGCTTGAGGGCATTGTTTTGACACCAGGTATCTGTCTCTGTAAGACCCTTCTGGTGGATGTCTGTGTCAGCTGTAGAGTCAATTATGGACCACAGTTAGCAGTCATCTGCAAACCTGTTCAGCCATACTCCTCCCATGCTTGCCTGTACCTCTGAGCAGTATCTACTGAACAGGTGGTGTCACAGGACCAAGACCTGTGGGATGCCATTTGAGACTGGTTTATAGTCGGACATGGCACCCGCAACTCTGAACATGTGTGTTTGATCTGTGAGCCAGTTGCCCACCCATCCTGTGACATAGCTGTTAATGTTCAAGCTAGTATGCTTGTCCATGATGACAGAGTGGGGAATGGTGTTGAAAGTCCTTAGTGAGGTCCAGGTGGGCTGTGTGTAATACTTTCACCTCCATCTATGTCCTTGGTAACTGTTTCAAATGAGTCAACTAGGTTTAGTAGGCAGGATCTGCCTTTAACAAAGCCAAGTTGGGTACAGTCCAGTGTCTGCAGGTCCCCAATGTCTCTGTTTATGGGTTCTGTGATAATTTGCTCCATAGCTTTGCAGACCAGGCTGAGTAGACCTATAGGGCAATGGTTTCCAGGTTCTGTTGTGGCACCCCCTTTGTGGAGCTGTATGACTGTTGGTGTATGCCATTCTTTGGGTACATAGCCTGTGGTAAGGTTGAGTCTGGACAGTGAATGTAGGTGAGGGTGTAGTTCCTTTTGGGGCTGGTGTAAGACACAGCCTGGAACACCATCCTGTCCCATTGATGCCGTGTTCTTAGCTTTGGAGAGGGCTGTCTTTACCTGCATGTCCATGAAGTATGGGGCTCTGCATTCTTCTGAGATGGACACAGGCACTTTTGGGGGTGATGGCGGTGGAGTTTGCACTGAACCTGTTACCCAGGATGTGGCCAGTGTAAGTTGGTTCAGTGTATTCCTTGCCATTTGTCAGTAGCTGACAGCATATTTGGAAGTTGCCACCTAAATGTTTGGTATAGCTAATGAAGGATTTGTGGTTGTTATTCTTACATTCCTTGGCAATTTGTCTTTAGAAACTGGCCTTGGATTCTTTTATGAGCAATCATTGTGTCTTCCTAATAATGATCAGTGATGCCTTTCCTTTTGTGAAGTTGGCTCTATCATGTGCTTGTTTCCTCCTTCTGTTGTATAGCTTTTTTATGGGCGATGACCACCAGATTGGTTTCTTGTTTTTGGAGGAGTGCATCTTGGTTTTATTTGGCATGTCTCGATCCCTGCATCCCTGTAGATGCTCATAGAATGCACTTGTAAATGATTCGGCAGATTGGATAGCATTATCATATAACAAGGGGGCTTTGGAACTTTCCACTTTGGTCTTGGGAAGTGTGCAGTTTGTTTTTGAAAATGTCTTCACAGTGGTTTCCTTGACTGGGGGGAGGGGGGTGGGATGTGGATGTCCAGTGTGATCACTTTATGATCTGATATTACCAGCGAGGGGTTTATCTCTGTGGTGGAACACTGGTACCCCATGTTGGTGATGATCAGGTCCAGTATGTTGTCACCTCTAGTGGGCATGGTGACCAGCTGTTCCAGGGTGTTTGGGTTTTAAACTCTAGGAAACATTGGGCAAAGGACATTGTATACAAGTAATTCTCCCACTCAATGTCTGGGTAGTTGTATTCTCCTCATATAATGGTGTTTGATAGGACCTTTATATTTTCCACTGTTCTCAGGAATACTGAGTGAGGTTCCTGAGACAAGGTAGGTGATCTGTAGCAGACTACAATCTGATAAGCAGCTTTGCCCAATGTTAGTTGCACTTGCATAGTCTCCAAGTCCTCATGCTGTGCCACTAACCTAATGGTGTGGGTATCCATAAGGTAAATGGATACACCCCTTCCTTTTGTATTTCACTCATGGTTTTGGATCCGAAGATCAGAGGATTTGTGAGTGTTTTACGTGGAGCATGTCCAACAGCTCTGTGTTTGACATAGCTTTGTATGTTAGGCAGAGATCACCTCTGAGTAGGCGATACGCGAGAGAGTACAGCTGGAGCATTTTGAGATGGTCTGTGTATGGCATGTATTTCAGGCCGCTAATGCTCTTTGTGAGGTATTGCTGCAGGCTTTCCAATTGTTGTACATGTCTTGTGAGGTACATAGCAAAAGGGGTGTTGTATGGATCTAGTGAGTGATGAGTAGAGGGGAACAATGTCCTCTTCTATTCTGCATGAGACACCTTTTGTGATAAGGTGTGCCACATAGAAGGATTTCCTGACTACTGTGGGGATGTGATTATCACAGGTATGTCCACTGTCCACCTGTGACCCAAGGTCTTTTATCACACTTTCAGTGTTAAGTATACTTCCGCCTATGTTATAGTTCATGGCTACAGAGTTTTTACCAAAGGGGATGACAACGCACGTTTTGGCATTGAGCTTGAGCCCATGGCTTTGACACCAGCCATCTGTCTCAGTGAGGCCCTTTTGTAGGGTGTCCACATCTTTAGTATTTACAGTTATGGCTCCTAGTTTGCAGTCATCTGGAAACTTCATTAGCCACAGACCTTCCATGTTAAAGTTTACTTCAGGGAAATAGATACAAAACAGGACAGGACCCAGCACTAGGCCCTGTGGTACTGCACTCGTCATTGGTCCAAAGTCATACTTGGAGTCTGCTACTTTCACAGCGTGTGTTCTGTCAGTAAGCCAGTTGGCAACCCATCTTGTGACATAGCAATTTATACCTAGTTTTGTTGGTTTATCTATAATTCCAGAGTGTGGGATTGTGTTGAAAGCCATGGCAGGATCTACATAGGCTGTGCAAAACACCTTACCCTTGTCTACGGTTCTGGCGACTACTTCAGTGTCATCTATCAGGTGTAGGAGACATGATCTGCATTTTACAGACCCAACATGGTTGTGGCCCAGAGTTTGGGGATTACCAATGTCTTTTTTTATAAGTTGTATGATGATACATTCCATGGCATTGCAGAGCAGACTCATCAGGCTATTGGGGTGCTAGTTCCTGGGGTACATGGTGTCTTCACCCTTGTGTAGTGGGATAACCATCACTGTGCACCATTCAGCAGACACAGAGCCTGAGGTGAGGCTATGACTTAACATGGTACGTCGGTGTGGTGCCTGTTCATTCTGTAGTTTGTGTAGAACACAGCCTGGGATGATATCTGGTCCCATGGATGCTGTGATACTGGCTTTGGAGAGTGTTTTTTACCTGTGCAGCCATGATGACAGCAACTTTCCAGTCTTCCGTTATAGTGATGTGCTCTTTCATGGGTGAGAGGGGGGTAAGGTTAACACTGATCCTATCTGCCAGGATGTTGGCAATATCAGTTGGGTCTGTATATTTAGTGCCATTGAGCTGTAACTCAGAGCAGATCTGAGTGTAGCCATGACATGGACCTGTCTGTTGGGCAGAGATCTCCTGAGTAGACAGTATGCAATGGAGTACAGATTGAGTTAAATTCAGTCTTGTTGCATGGGGCAACTTTTTGAGGCCAGTAATCTTCCTGTTGAGGTACTTCACTTGTCTTTCCAGCTGCTGAAGGTGCCTAGTCAGATTCATCGAAGGTGTGTTGTGGTACTCTCTGATGGGTCTGATGACTGATGGGTAGAGGGAACTTCCTTTGACCTACATGCAAAGACCTTGGCAGTTTGTGGGAACACATAGCATGATTTTCTGACCACTTTGTGAATGTGTTTCTGGAAGTACAGATGACTATCCACATTTGTCCATAGATCCCTTATTATCACCTCCATATTTAGGGTGTTGGCACCTATGTGGTATTTGTATGACTGTAGCTCGAGGACAAACTTTTGACACCACATCTGTCTGACTGAGACCCTTTTTAAGGATGTCTCTTTTGTCCCAAACATCGATTATGACAACTTTTTGGCAGTCATCCACAAACTTTGCTAAACATAGCCCTCGTGTGTTTGACTATATTTCTGGAAAGTATACACCACACAGGAGGGATCCCAGGACTGAGCCATGGTGGACAGTTGTTGTTACCAGCTTGTACAGGAGACCATGATTCTTATCTTGTGTGATCTACCTGTGCCCCAGTTGGCAATCCATCAGATGACTGACATATTTATGCACAGGTTGTTGATTTTGTGGATACGATATGTGTCTGGGATGTTGGCAAAGGGCTTTTCAGATCAGGCTTAGTAGGCTTATAAGAATATAGTTCCCATGTTCTGTTGTGCACCAACACTTGTGGAGTGTGTCAAATATTGCTGTAACACATTCAACAGTTTCATATCCTGTACAGAGGGTGAGTCTCAACAGACTGTTCATGCGCAGGGTCTGTTTGTTCTGGAGTTCACTTTTGACACAGCTAGGGAAACAATGTAATCCCATAGATGCTGTGTTTTCAGGTTTGGAAGGAGCTGTTTACCCATTCTATATGTGATATCTGTGCTTTCACAATCTCCAGGTATGACGATAGGGCCTTTTGCCAGTGAGAGGGGGGGTATGTATGTATGAGCCTGTCTGACAGGATGTTGGCAATGTCAGTCATTTACAGTTTTCACTGACTCAGGACATATATGAGTGTACATTGCTATTTATGACACAGTGGAAGGAAGCGTCATGGTTCTCTATGGACTTCTTCACAGATTCTTTTGCAAGAACATGGATTGGATAATATTTGGAGTGCACATTGTTTGTTGATGATACTGATTGCAGGTGTATTGATCTTCTTTGCTTTTTCACTTTCTGTGAACAACTTAAGTACTTGTGGTACATAGTTTGATTATGACAGGGTTCTAATATATTATATGTGTCTGTTTTCATATAACTGTGTGCAAAAGGCAAGATTGGTGAATAGTGACAGGTTCCTGGGGTGAAACATGCAACTGCCAGATATGTGTGGCCCACTACTGTACTCAGACATGGCCTAAGTGTGTGAGCATGTCCAGTATGATCTGTCTGCATAGGCCTGTGGGGGAGGTTACCCATATGCCTCTTTAGGGTTATGATACAGCATTTCTTTGTGTTTGCATTAGTGTACAATTGTCCTGCTGTGTCTGTGCCAATGTAATGTTGTTATGGTTTAGTGGTTCAGTACTGTGACTATAGTGCACAGTATCCTGGGTTCGAGCCCTGTCACTGCTTTTTATTTTCATGCTGGGCAGACCAGACTGTTTAAGGAACATTAAAGCAAATATGAGCATGTTTACCTGACTTTGCTCAACTTTGCCCGACTTTGACCGACCTTGCCCAACATTGCTCAACATTGCCCGACGTTGCGCTAGTTAGAACAGGCAATTTTATTTACATATACTAAACAGTGGTAAAAGCTACTTAGCATTGCTTTATATTGCTTAAAACATGGCAACCGTGCCCCAGGTGGTGCTGCAGGGCTGCCTATGTCGGACGCACATAGTAGACTCCCTATACATGTTTGAAAACAGGTAGTGTCAAGTTAGGCATCCCTTTTATTTTATGTGCGAGTCAAAAAGAGGTATCATTTCCAAGGTTCCTACTGAGCCAGTGTATGTGCTATGCATTACCTCTTTGCCAAGGCCAAGGCATACTGGGCACACCTCCTTCTGCCTACTGGGGCCTCCTCAGGTTGTTCCTCCTCTGAGTCACGCTGTGCCTGTACAGGCCTTGGCAATGGTGGGGGGCTGTTTGGCCCTGCCCCATGCTGTTCCTGCTGCAGCTGTTTTCACAGGATCATATTGTGTAGCATGGCACATACCATGACAATTTGGGTACATGTAGTTGGTGAGTACTGCAAGGCTCCACCAGATGTGTCCAGGCACCGGAACCGTGACTTGAGCATCCCAAACACATGCTCAATTACATTTCGTGTTTGTGCGTGTGCCTCATTATGGTGTTCTTGTTCAGGTGTGTGTGCAATTCTGATGGGTGTCATCAGCCACGGCTCCAGTGCATATCCAGCATCCCCCACTAGGTGACCGTCAGGGATGTCCCCATTGGCAAATGTCTGGTACAGCTGCGACAGATGCCAGATATGGGAATCGTGGTGCCTTCCAGGGCAGCCAGCACACACATTCAGTATTATGCCCTGGGCATCGCACATGACTTGGAAGTTGATGGAGTGGAAGCCTTTGCGGTTGATGTAGGCCCTACCCCGTTCACCGGCTGGTGCTTTGATGTGTATGTGCATGCAGTCAATTGCATCCACTACCTCAGGGTATTCTGCTATTTGCTGGAAAAGATGCATATTGCTGGCCAATGCCTTACGGGAATTGGGGAAATATACATGATCACCGACATGTGCTGAGCTGACATGGCATTCAGAAACTGGTGCAGTACCCTGGATGCTGATGCCTGTGAAATCCCCATCATATCACCAGTTGGTCTCTGGAAGGTACCTGTTGCTAGTATTCTTAGGCCAACACATACCTTGGTTTCCACTGGGATGGGTTCCCCTCTGTTGGTTCTGTGTGTGAGGCGTGGCCTGCACAGCTCAACAATTTGCTGCAGGAGGTCTCTGTCCACTCTATAGCACTCCACTATCTCCAGCTCATGTAGCCCCTGTCAGGTTACCCTGGGTCTGTACACTCTTCTCCGTCTCCTCACTGTGGGTTGCTCAGCAGCATTCGCAATGGCACCACCCTCAGCATCTTGCACATGTTGCCTTATAATAGCAATGGCAGCCCCTAACATTTTTTTGTCTCAGTTAAGCTTTTTAGGTTTTCACTTCTCTTTGTATAATGCAGTGTTGCAGTGCTTCTGAGTAAAACATGGGGGAATGTTGTTTGCAGAGTTTTAAGTGCTGGGCTGGGCTGGGCTAGTGTACTGCCTATGTAATTGGCTGATTCTGATTGATTTCACCTGGCAGCTCTGCTAGTTCTCCTTGGTTAACTTCCTACTACTTCTTTTCCTTCCTTTTCCCTTTCTGTTTCCACAGGGAGCAGTGCTGCATAAACAAGCGCACATGAGCACACACGCGCGCACACAGGCTTATACAGGCTTACACAGGCTTAGGCGGGTGCACATCCACACACACAGGCTTAGCCAGCCTTACACAGGCTTACACGGGTGCACACACGTGCACACAGGCTTAGAAGGGTTTACAGGCGCGCACACATGCGCACAAAGTGTAAGCATCTTTGCAAGAAACATT
>NC_056741.1:1548736790-1548794290 GCF_019279795.1 Protopterus annectens
GTACAAAAAAATTTCCACAGCATTGGATTTACCATGGAACACAGTGAAGACAGTCATCAAAAAGTGGAGAAAATATAGGACAAGAGTGATGTTGCAAAGACCTGGACATCCCTCCAAAAATGATGAAATACAAGATAAAAACAGGTCAGGGAGGCTGCCAAAAGACCTACAGCAACAATGAAGGAGCTGCAGGAATTTCTGGCAAGTACTGGTTGTGTAGTACATTGAAAAAATTATAGGACCAAAACCCAGCTTTGCATATAGAAATCAACAATCACTGAAAAGTATTTTGTGTTATAAGGATTTTAGCAAACAACCACAGTCAATAAAAGGTAAATTAGGCACTTTTAGATGTCATAATTGCAGTTGTTGCAATGATATTTTAGAAGCAGATAAATATTTTAGACATCCAGTAACTAACATTAGATTTGATTTTCGATGTATAGCCACCTGTAACACATCTAAAATAGTATACCTAGCTACCCGTATGTATTGTCATAAATTTTATGTAGGAAAGACGATAAGAAGGCTCAAAGATCGGGTCATAGAACATAAATCAGAGATAAATAGGAAAGTGCAAACAAATGCTTTATATAAGCACATAATGGATAATGCAACACATAGGTTTAAGTTCAGATGCATAGATACAGTTGATTTAGGGGTAAGAGGTGGTGATATAAATAATTTACTAGAGCTTAAGGAGTTACAGTGGATAATCAGATTACAAGCTGATGTGAGTCCTGGCCTCAACAACGCCACTAGTATAAAACCAGTATTAGTGAAACGACAGCAACATAATTTATAATATTGTAATTATTATGTGTAGTACATGTGACAACAATCTCCCATATTCTCCACATGTCTGGCCTATGGGGTAGGGTTGCAAGATGAAAGCCTTTTCTTACACAGAAAAACATCCAGGCCCAGCTAAAATTTGCAAATCAATACAGCAAATCTCCCAAAAGCATGTGGGAAAATGTATTATGGTCTGATGAGACCAAGGTTGAATGTTTTGGCCAAAATTCCAAAAGGTACGTTTGGTGCAAAAACAACACCTTGCATCAGCAAAAGAACACCATCCCCAAGGTGAAGCATAGTGGTGGCAGTATCATACTTTGGGGTTTTTTTTCTTCAGGTGGAACTGGGGCTTTAGTCAAGCTGGAGGGAATTATGAACAGTTCCAAATACCAGTCACTTTTAGTTCAAAACCTTCAGGTGTCTGCTAGAAAGCTGATGAAAAGGAATTTCACCTTTCAACATGACGATGATCCCAAGCATACATCCAAGTCAACAAAAGAATGGCTTCACCAGAAGAAACTTAAAGTTTTGGAATGGTCCAGCCAGTGCCCAGACCTAAATCCAATAGAAAACCTGTGGGGTGACCTGAAGAGGGCTGTGCACAAGAGATACCCTCGTAATCTGACAGATTTGGAGTGCCTTTCCGGGGATGAGTGGGCAAATACTGATTGCCAGGTCAAGATGTGCCTTGTTGATACAATCCCACCTAAGAAGACTGAATGTTGTAATTAAATCAAAAGGTGCTTCAACAAAGTATTAGTTTAAGGGTGTGCACACTTATGCAGCTGCTTATTTTACGTTTTTTATTTTTTATATTTTTCCCCTAACAGATTTTGTTTGTTTTTCAATTGAATTGCACAGGTTATAGGTCACATTAAAGGTGGGAAAAGGTTTGAAATGATTTACTGTGGTCTCATTTTTTATATCACAAAAACCTGGCATTTTAACAAGGGTGTGTACACTTTTTTATCCACTGTACATATGCACAAATGGGTCTACTTTTCTTGATCGAATTTCTGTTTCTCCGAATGTCAGTTAAGCGGTCACACACTTTAGTAAAAATACACTAATCTGAAAGCACACTTTGCCGAACCACAAAACACTAAACTAACAGCTAATTACAACAAACAAACTAAAACACAACAAATACTCTCTAACATTTTGGCAAGGGGGCAAGCCCCCCTGTACCCCCACACCCCCTGCAAATTATATATACCAACTCTGAGATCGCACTACAGTTCAACAAGGGTAGATTACTTTATCCGTACTCTAGAGCAATCTCCACTTAAAAGCTATCAGCGCTATTGAAATACATATGCAAATACTGAGTATCTTTAAACCTACCAGTGAATCTGCATGCCACAGAACTCCAATTGGAGATGAGAAGGTACAAATACACTGTCCACTTACATGTCTTGCACCACCAACAGTACATTCATTGTTTCACTAAACTGCCCTTCAAAATACTCAGCATTCAGATTAGTGAATTTTTGATAAAGTGCAATTGCTTAACTGACATTCAGAGAAATGAAAATTCAATCAAGAAAAGTAGACCCCATATATAAATATATGTATATACACGCACACACACAGATACAGAGAGAGAAATTGATCATTTTTTGCCATGTCAGTGATGCCTATGGGCAATAATAAAGAGTACAAAATATTTTGTCTGTAGCCGCATATTTAATGGTGTTATCCTTTGAGCAGGGTTACACCCCATCAAAAGAGGACTAAACAATGTGCTTTTCATCTAAACAATTACAGAAGAATCTGAAACAAACTTGACATTTTTCAATACAGGGTCTTTGTTTTAACAGTAAAATGAAACTTGATCCCAGTACAGAATATGGATATGGTCTGCCTCTCAAAATCTTACTTTCTATAAAAATGTCCCTCTTTGAGGAATCAGTAAAAAAATGCAACCCGTCTCTCAACTAATGTGAGGCTTGCTTGATAAGAATGTTTTTATGAAAACCCATGCAGCTAAATGGTTTTGATATACATCATAATAGAGAAAATTTGCAAAAAAACATGAGAATAATGCAAAAACTTTTTGGTACATCTCTGTTACTCTTCCATTTTTGGTTTTGTGTTAATGAGGCAGTGCATGGAACAAGCCTGAAGCAATGAAACACAGTTTGGGGCAGGGGAGTACATGAAGAATACTTAATGAAAGGCTGTCGCCCAGTGAAATGACGGGATGCAGACAGCAGTAAGCTGATTTCTGGCAAGTTGTAGTATCAGCAGAAGAACAACTGTTTCTGTTGCATTTGAAGCAGTATGTGGACTTCTAGACTACATAATGATTTGCATTTATAATGAATAAAGTTGTATGGAACATTGTTGAAAAGTAATTAGCTAATAATCACCATAAAACCCAGAAATCTGGCTCACATCATTTTGAATGCATCTCAAAAGAATGCTTAAAAAAAGAAGGCATTTTGATTTTAAGAAATAGATTTACTGAATGTTGTCAACATACAGATTGCTTTTTGTATGTAAATATTAACATAATGACAAAAATGTCTATGCTGTCTTGAAAATAATATTATCATTCCTATTAGCTGTCTGCAATGAGCAGGAAAACTTGTGTTGTATACAGAGAAAATTCATTTGTCACAAACGTCTTCAGGTGGTAATACTAGCTGGTCGAGCAATATTACCTCATCAGAATGTCCAAACATTTCCCTGGAGATTGCATAGGGCAGTTTTAAACCACATTTCCTCCAGAAAGATAGCTGCCACAGTTAAATAAACACTAAGGCAATTGACAGCACTAGATTGAAGGAATACGAGTCGCTGCTATTGATTTGGAAGGGTTTTATGCCTACTCTGTTCTTTGTACTAGCACACATGTTGAATCAGAGTGTGTGTAATGGGAAGAAGTGATGTGATGTTTGTCAAATCCCAATAGGAGCAGAATACAATCTGAAGGTAATTTGTTCTCAAACAATAGGAAAGAAATGTTTTACCGCTCTTCATACTTTTTTTAGGCAGTTGTAGTATACAGACAGAATGGAGTGTGGCTTAGAGGAAGAAGAACACAAAAGCATTATTCTTTCTGAAGAGACTGACAGTGAATCTTTGTCCATAACAAATACCTTGTAAAAAACTAAGCACTACTTAGATTCACAGCATGATCATTCACAGATTTTTTTTATGAAGAATGGCTTGTGATTTGGCTGCAATTTTATTCAGTGCTTATGCCTTTATGTGTTTGTAGGGAGCAGTGAAAAAGAAAAGCCCCACACTTCAATAAACTCGACTAGCTCACTTGTACTGAATACAGCAGGACTGACAGAAAGCCTGATTCCATCTTCCATTTGTAAACTGTTTTAATTTAAAAAAAGAGAGAGAAAAAATGAAATTCTGAGAAAACAGAGGTAATAAGTCCTTGCAAACAATGGAAGTTATCTCTGATACATCAGTCTATCAGTAGCTGCAAAACATATGACACAAATATTTCTTTCAGACTGTTTATCTTCTCCGCTCTTGTTTTGTCTTTCTTCCTATGTCACTCTCACATTTGTATACCCTTCCTAGTATCTCATTTTGTCATATGTATTGTACATTGTACAGTCTTCCTTTATTTATACTGTCCTACTCAAGAAGTATAAAAACAGTATCACTGCTAGCAGAATCATTTCCATACTTACAGCAAGAAATTCAAGAGCATGTAAACTTGTGCATAAGATGTACTATATTACTCCATATCACTACACCATGGACTAATCTGTGGTCATTAGCCACGTTATAATAGAATTCTATATTTGCCTCATCTTAGTTTGTGTCTGTGTTACACTGACATTGTATTTAGTAATACTTGTATGTCTTCATTGCTACTTTCTGCAATAGTAATAAGCACTACTTTACAAAATTTTAGCTAGTGATTTTTTCCCTTGAAATTTACAGAAAAATTAATTTTTATTCTGTACAGCCTTATTCCCATAGGGACCTACTGTGAAAATACTGTGCCTACCTGGACAGCCCTGATTTCCTTATCAGCAACAATTATAGCAATTACAGGTATATGTACAAATGTACACATGTATGCATGTGTGTGTGTATGCATGTGTGTGTGCATGCATTTGTGTGTGTGTCTGTGTGTGTGTGTGTGTGTGTGTGTGTGTGTGTGTGTGTGTGTGTGTGTGTGTGTGTGTGTGAGTTTGTGTGTGTGTGTGTATTTATATATCTATATAAATAGCTTTATATATATATATATATATCTACTGTGGTGGTGGTGCTGAGTAGTGTTGTCGCCTCACAGTAAGACGTTGTCCTGTTCGATTCTCAGCTAGAGCGTCTTCTGTGTGGAGACATGCATGAATGGGCATACCTTCGTTGAAGGTTGTGCATCAGAGCTGGCAACTCGGCACGTAAAAATCTACTGCCAATCATTAGTGGACCGGAGTTCCGCTGTGGCGACCCCTAGCTGGGAAAAGCCGAAAGACACAACAACACACATATATATGTATATATATATATATATATATATATATATATATATATATATATATATATATATATATATATATATATATATATATATATATATATATATATATACACACACACACACACACACACACACAAACATGTAGGCCGGGGGGGGAACTACAACAGTGAGAATAGAATCAGTGCTGATTATTGCTTGGAATTCAAACAACAGCTCAAGGAACCCCTCTTCATCCAAACAAAGAGCTGATGCACTCACACAGGTCATGTTACATTAACCCTGCAGCTCTTTTACCCTAATTTATCCCTTTTCATCCTTCCTTACCTCATGTTGTCATCCCCTCATTTACTGTCTCTCATTCATTCTACCTCCCTTTTGTCTTTGCATCTCGCGCACTTATCTCCTTTTTACTCTTCTACTCTCAGCATGCCTCTCTCTCCATTTCTCTGTCTTTTTTTGTGGCATCCTTCCCTGCAAACTCTTCTCACTTCCCTCTTATAATTTCTTCATACCTCTCTGTATAATAATGTACTGCTTTCCCTGTTCTCTGTAGCATAAGCCATCTCTCCTCTGTATCTCCCATCAGTAAAACAGGACATTCCCAGTACCTGCCCCCTCCCCTTATCTCTAGGGAGCAAGTTATCACAGCTCTCTCAAAGGCAAAAAATACAGCCTCCATGGAACCCGATAACATCCCAAGTAGCATCCAACATTAACTCAGGCAGGAACTTGCAGCACCATTAGGCACCCTATTCAACCAAAGCCTGAGTACCGGCTTCATCCCAGCCGAGTGGAGGATAGCTACTGTCATCCCCTTGCACAAAGGTGGAGCATCCACCGATCCAGGAAATTATAGACCCCTCAGCCTAACTAGCCTGATCTGCAAGCCATGGAGTGGATTATCATGGACCTCATTAACAAGGACATTGGCAACCTCCAGACACTTGATCCCACACAGTTTGGTTTTGTCAAGGGAGGTCATGCCTGTTAAATTTGGTCGACTTCTTTGAGACAGTCACCAAGGCCATAGATGAGGGTAAGACGGTGCACACCACCTACCTTGACCTGGCCAAGGCCTTTGATACTATTCCCCACTCAGGTATAATAGAAACTTTCTCAACTAGGCATCGATCCATGTGTTACCAGATAAGTAGTAAACTGGCTCACTGATAGAACCCACCTAGCCAAAATAGGGGAAACCACCTCAAGTAGTAGACCCATAACAAGTAGTGTACCCCAGGGATAGGTCTTGGGGCCTCTGTTGTTTGGGATATACTTCTCAGAGTTGCAGGCCAAATCTAGTGGGCTGTGGCTGATCAAGTTTGCAGATGACTGCAAGCTGCATTATGTCATCAGTTTCCCTAGTGATGTGGGCATCCTCCAAGAGGGTCTCACCAAACAAATGACTGGTGCCAGAAACATGGCCTCAAACTGAATGCCAAAAAATGCATCATCATCCCTTTTGGGGAGAATGATGTTCCTACAAATTATCTCATTGATAATAAGGCACTAAGCACGTAATCAGTCATAAGGGACTTGAGAACCCAGATTGATAGCAAACTGATTTTTGACCACCATATTGCCTCCATTGTACGGTAAGCTTTATACATGACCCACCTCATTATTAAGGGTATCTCATCCTCGGACAAGGTGGTCATAACATCCCTGTATTCTTCCCTTATAAGACCAATTATTGACTACAATGCCCCTTTCAGCATGTACCTCACAAAGGACATGCAGCAGCTGGAGAGACCAAAGAGATTCCTCATCCAGAGAATACAGGGCCTCAAACATCTACCCTACACAGATAGGCTAAAAGCCCTGTCCCTCAACTCAGTTTCCTACAGACTCCTCAGAGGTGACCTTTGTCTGGCATACAAAGTAATCTTAGACCCTGCCCTGATGGGTCTACTGCATATCCGCAAGTCAAGCTGCACTTGAGTAACCCACACGTGAGACCTCAACCTTGTCTGTGACATCAATAGGACTTGTTGGTGGGATGGATTTATGTCCCAGTGACTCCTCCTTTTGTGGAATAGACTCCCTCTCCACATAAAGCAGAGTACCTCATTAAATCTTTTTAAGTGCAACCTGGATAACTGGATAGGGAACAGAAAATACACCCCTTTTTTGATTTCTCCAAGTCTTTTGGGTTTCTAATACCATAACGGGAATGGACCCCATTCCTAAGTCAGAGTACAATTAAAGTTCATGAAATTAGTGTTATTTCACACTTTGATGTTAGCCAAAAGTGCTGTTCACAGTACCCGCAATGTGCCCAGCAAAGACTCCTTCTGCAATTCATACGGTGTTACATGAATTGGTAACATATCTAAATATGATTGTAAATTCTTTTTTATAAGACCAGTTGCTCCTACTACTATTGGAACTGTCTGGGTATCTTTCTTCCACATGGCTCTCATTTCTGCCTGCAGATCAAGGTATTTTATGACTCTGTGTCTCTCTGTACATAAGACACTGTAGTCACTGGGTGTGGTGATTTCAATGATCAATCCTACTTTTGTCTTCTTTTCTTGGATCACTATGTCTGGTTTTCTAGCATCTATCTTTTGGACTGTTGGTATTGGGTGATCCCATGTGATGTAAACGTCATCATTTTCTATGATTCTCTGTGGCTTATATTTCCAATGTTTTTTAGCCACTTTGATACCATAATGTTTGCACACTCTCCAGTGTAACATTCTTGCCACATTATTATGCCTTTCAGTATACAGTACCTCTGCCATTAAAGCATCGCAACCAGCAATAAGGTGTATAACGGTTTCCAACTCAGTTCCACAAAACCTACATACGTCTGTTTCTCTCACATGTTCAATGGACTTAGCAAACCAGTGTGTGCACAGCCCACTATCTTGGGCTGCCAATATTAACCTTTCATTTCTTGATGTAAATTCACCTCTCCTTAACCATTCCTGCATTCATTCTTGATCAACATGAGGCTCTTCCAGAAGTTTTTTATACTTGCAACTATATTTATGTTTTTTCCATATTTCTTGCCTTCTCATCTGGTCCTTCACCTTATATTTTTTCTTTTGTTTTTTGGCACATTCAGTTGCTGCCTGGTTTTTTATCCACTTCTGGTTTGATTTCCATTCCTGCTTGACGTCGATATGCTTCTGCTAAATTAAGCAGAGATGTCATCTTAGATTTATTCTTCTCATGTTTCAAAACTTTCACCACATTTGGATCTTGTGAGGTTAACAGATATGTGTGGAGTACCACAACTGCAGATCTATACATGTAATCAATTTCAAGGAGGCCCATCCCTCCTTCAGAACGAGGGATGTATAATCTTGGTATACACTGATTTTTATAAATCATTTGGTGAGCATGAAGCATCCTTCTTGTTTTGATATCCAGTCTATCCAACACTTTTTGGGGCCAGTCAATCACTCCAAAACTATAAGTTAGGATAGGAAGAGCAAATTAATTTTTAGCCTGGCTCTTGTTTCTAGGTGTCAATGCTGTTTTCAGGATTAATTTTAGTCTTCTAAAGTACTACTAACTAAGCCTTATTCACATTTGTTCATGTTTTATTGCTGATCCTTCATCAGTTCCCAAGTATTTATACACCCCCTCTTGCTCAAGTTCTTTTATATCACATTCTTGTCCCAAACTGATGTTTTCCTGGTGCTGCAATTTTCCTTTTTTAAAGGTTGCTTTTGCACATTTATCAAGACTAAATGGCATTCCAGTATCATCTGAAAAAGTTTTGACAACCTGCAGCTGTGCTTTCAGTTCCTCATCTGATGAGCTATACAATTTTAAATCAACAAAGAGAAGATGAGAAGTCATTAGACTTTGTTGTTTTCTAGAAGCCAAATTGTAGCCATGGCCTAGGCTGTTAAGTAAGCAGCTTAATGGGTTAATGGCAAGGCAGAATAACAAGGGTGACAGAGAGTCGCCCTGGAATATCCCCCTTTGAATTTTTATCCCTGGGATAATAATCTGTCCTTTATCATGGCTTAATTGCAAAGTGGTCTGCCACTGTTTCATGGTTACTGTAATGTAATCAATCAGTGTAGGGTGTATCTTATACATTTTTAAGCACTCTTTTATCCATGAATGTGGGATACTATCAAATGCTTTTTTGTAGTCAATCCATGCCATACTTAGGTTCTTCCCCGTCTTACAATTCTCCACTATAACTGTAACAACAAATGGTCCTTTGTTCCATATGACTTTCTTTTATTGCACTTTTGTTCTACTGCCATAATTGAATTTTCTTCTAAATGACTATAAACAATGTCAGCGTTAATTCCCGTGTATAGTTTGTATGTTGTCAGAAAATAAGTTATTGGTCTATAATTTTTACGGTAGCTTGCTGGTTCACTCTTAAGTAAGAGCATTGTTTTTCCTGTTCTTAACCAGTGCGGTGTGTGTTCGGGGTGCATATATAAATAGTTCTTACTCATGGCTAAATCATTGTGCAAAGAAGTTAATACTTTAAGCCAAAAGTTAGGTACTACATCTGGGCCTGGGGTTTTCCAGTTGGAGGCTTTTCTTAACTTTATTTCAATCTATCTGGCTGTTATTTCATCCGATTTTATATCCTGTACCTCTAAGCTTCTTATTCTTTCTTTTACTTCTTCTATCGATTTAGCATCTTTGTTATTTCCACAGGATCTTCATAGATACTTCTCTAAAATGTATCTACTTCCTCTTTTTTTGGCAGTCTATCTATTCCTTTTATTTTATTTCCCATTTCTCCATAAAACTTTTTTGGGTCATCAATAATTTGTTTATTTTGTATTTTTCCCTTATATTTATCTTCGTATCTTCTAAGTCTTTCCGTCTGTTTTGTAATTTTTAGTTTGTTATCTCCAATAGTGCATAATAGATCCTGGTCTGTTCTAATACCACTCATTGCTTTTATCACATCTATCTTTCTTAATATTTTCATTGATCTGTTCCCTCTTCTATAAACTTCTAATAATGATACTTCTGGTCTTAGCTGCTTTATAGTTTTCTCTGTTCGATATTTCCATGATGGTATTTGCTGTTGCCCCACTTTTTCCTCACTACCCTATGTTCCTGTGGTAGAACTTTATGAGTTATTAATTTAGCAGCACAGTAATATATTCTGTTTACTTCTGTTATATCTCATGGGTCTCTATGGACAGTCCTAATTACTGTGTTCATTTGTTTTATCAAGCTTCTGACTTTTTGGGGTTTATTAACCTTCTGCAGTCTATTTCTCTCATTGATCTTGATATATCTGTGTATTAAATCAAGCAACTCTTCTCTTAACTCCTTTTCTTCCATACCAAGGGCCCATCCCTTGTTTTCCGTTTCCTGCGGGCATTCTATAGAAAGTTTTATAGCATCTTCCTGTGGCACATTCTCTTCAATTTCATCCTGTGTCTTCTGTTGTTCTGTCATATGGGAACTCACTGGCCTATCTCTCCTGAACATTGACTGCATCAGAGTTTACACAGTTTCTTGTTTCTTTCCATGCTGTCTAGCTTCAAATGAATGTTTATACTGGTTTCTTGTAGAAGGACTACACCCCTGTGATTCCACCTATGTCCCTGCTAGACAGTGGCATAGAGTGCTGACTTGTTGGAACATGGGCTACATTCTTGGCTAGGCTTGTAAGGGCCTCAAGGCCAATAGTCTAGTAACCTTCCATGATCCTATGATCCTATGATCTCAGTCATTATGGTTACATCTTATCCAAAAGGCTCTACTAAGCATAATTCCATTGTTACATATTTGCATGTGTAAATATATATATATATATATATATATATATATTTATATATATATATATATATATATATATAGAGAGAGAGAGAGAGATAGGTGTGTGTGTGTGTGTGTGTGTGTGTGTGTGTGTGTGTGTGTGTGTGTGTGTGTGTGTGTGTGTGTGTGTGTTTTATAGCATATTCTTATACCTGTGCCTGCAAATTGGCCACTGGGATCAGTGCAGGACCCTGGTAAACAATATAAATAAATAAATATATAATAAATTGTAAATTTCAAAATGCAAAAATAATTCTAATAAATACCAACTGGCATCTCATAATGATTCATTTTCTGAATCATTCTCATACTTAATGTAAACAAGAAATAATCACAAAACTACCTACATTTTAAATTGTTGGTGCACAATACACAAAAAAGAACATAAATTTTAAGGTACTTCAAAAATAAGACCAAAAATTAAGAAAAAGATAAAAGAATAAAAACTTACAGTTGAGATGAAGGTAAATCATAAGCTGCAGAAGGTAATAAGTGGAGTAAAGCATAGGAGGTCAAGTGATACCAAATCTACAATTTTAAGTCCAAGAGCAGATAAAGAAATCATAATGGTTACAAAGGGCTCTCCTGAAAGAGGACAGGAAATGATTTTATGAAGTGATGACAGATTATTTCTCAGTATGAAATGACAATAGAAATACAAAGAGTCCTCATAGAAGAGAGTCACATAAGAAACAGCCTGAGGAAGAAAGGCTGAGAGTGGAAATCTGTTGCCTGAAAACTGTGGCTTTACAAATAAACAATTTGGTTGGTATGCAATGAATGCGCTAGTCTTAGCTGAAGCAGTTTTAAGTAGTGAGAGAAATGCATATCAATATAATAGCTTTGGAGATAGATAGTGATAGGTTCTTTGAGGATGCCCATAGCACACGTTTATTCTATTGTGTCTGCCTGAGAACAAGGTCTGAGACAAGTGTAAGTTGATAAGAATGCAAGGAGCAAGCAGACAAAAGGGAGAAGGAATACTTAATTGCCTAATCCTACAAAGACGTCCATGTTTCTGACTGACATACATGGTCACTGGATCTATACATTGATCAGATGTTAGATTCTGAGCAATAATCAAACCTACATGCTTAGTAACATATTCAACTACTATTAACATTTGCCTTTGGTTTGATTTTGAATTCAGACTCACTATAGATTCCTGGAGGAATAACAGCCTTTGTTTAGATACACTTAGGGAGGACCTGATTTCTGACGCCATTTTTGAGTCTGAGTAAAATTATGATGTGCACAGTTAACTTTATTGACCTGTAAGTTTATGCCCCTAAATAGGGTAATTCTGAATGTATTTGTTTTGCAGATGTTCAATAGGCCCATCAGTGTTGGATCAGAGGATACACTGAAGCCCAGGAATAGATTGCCTCTCAGCAGTCTGTAGGAGACAGAGTACAGGAACAGGGCTTTGAGGTGGTCTGCACAGGACAAACTGTTTATGCCCTATATTCCTTATGTGAAGAACCTCTGTGGATGCTTCATTTGTGGCATATGCCTGGTCAGGTACATGGATGCTTGCTTATAATTTGCACAACATAGAAAGACTTCCTTACTACAATGAAAACATGATTGTCATAGACTAGTTTACTGTCTAGATGCATTTTCAAATCGCTGACATCTGGCTCTACTCCTAGGGGTGTATTATCAATGTGGTAGTTTCCAGGGTTAGCTGTCTTCCCAAAGAATGCTATTATGCATTTCTTGGCATTGAGTTTTAGACTGTGTCTCTAATACCAATTTTTAGTCTGTGTTAGGCCTTCCTGGAGGATATTTGTGTCTTTGGGGGATTCTATGACTGCACCTATTTAGCAATCATTCCCATACTTGTTCACCCCTTGATGTTGGCCTTCACTTCAGAGAAGTAGATGGATAAAGAGAGTGGTCCCAGCACTGAGTCTTCAGGACTTCACTAGGGACTCGCCTCTTTGTGGAGGCAGATTCCCCTATCCTAGTTTCTTGGGTCCTATCTGTGAGCCAGCTATCCATCCATTCGCTGGTACAGTGATGCATACCGAAGTTCTTGAGTTTGTCTTCAACGCTTGAGAGGGGTGTTATGTCAAATGCGTTGACCAGGTCAAGGTAGTCAGTATGCACCATTTTGTGCTCTTCCATTGCTTTGCTGACTTTCTCAATGAAGTCCGCCAGGTTAAGTAGTTATGACCTACCCTCACTATTGAAATAATACTTTCCTTTCTGAAAAAATGAATTTTAAAGAAAGTTTTAAAGGATGGTTAAAAACAGGCTATGTAATACATTTTGTGTGCGATAAAATTATTATCTGCTTTTCTCTTAAACGTCTTGAGCGTTGCTTCTTGTTATTGTTTCCATGACAAAGCACATGTTGTTTCTGTAGCAGGAAAGTAGGCAAATTAATAAATCAGTTATATAATTTGTTAGTACATGAAAGGGCAATATCAAAGTATTGATAGATTCATAGGTAGGTACTAGGCTATTGGCACTAGGGCCTATATAAGCCTAGCCAATAGAGGTACCCTGGCTTTCGACACCCAAGAAAATTATTTTCATGTGCCCCTGTCGAGCAGAGCCCCAGAGATGATCCCCGGGGAAAATTTCCTATTTCCCATCCAATCATCAAGATTTTTCTTGAAGAGTGCTAATGAGGAGCTTTGTTTGATACAGATAGGTAGTTTGTTCCAGAGTAAGGGAAGTCTCTTGGACAGGAATCTATCCCTCCAGCATGTTCCTTTTACTGTGGTGACAAGGTTTAGGTCCCTAGAGCATGTAGCTTGGAGAGATTATGATTTCTTTAAGTGGAGTATGTCCAACAGCTCTGGGTTTAACATAGCTTTGTATCATATCACAGATACAATGATAAATAATAATAAGTATATGTGTGCGTTAAATGAAACATATTGAGGAAGATGTGTGTCTAACCACACAGGGAAGCAAAAACAGAATCATTATAAATATGTCTATATATATATATATATATATATATATATATATATATATATATTTGACCACGGGGAAAAGTGGTATTTGTGACTAACAAAACTGCTGGCTAAGAATCCTAAAAAGATCTTTAAAAATAACTATGCACTGAGACTTCAGTGTAATCAACAATTATAACTTCTTTATTGAGCACATTCGCCCATAAAAGAGCTTTGTCAGATCTAAATCCAATTTATATTACATGCAGTGTTTATTTGCTTTAACACAGAGATAAATCGCTCGAGCTGGGTTCATAAACGTTCATCCAAGCTACAATAGGATAAGTCTCATCTTTCATACCTGTTTTGCATTTCTACTCCTATTGGCAGCTAATAGGTTATAGCTTATGTGCTGTATTCCTACCCTATGTGGCTAGTGTCTAAATGATACAAACACTTTATATAACCCTTACTATGTATTATATTTATTATTCATATATCATTGTATCTGTGATGTGATATATAGATGCTATTTGCCATGTTTAGATAGGGCACAAAGTACAAAAACATATGGGACAACCAGTCAAATTAAAATCCTAAAGTATTATACTGCAGTCATCATAAATGCAGCTAGTCAGGAGAATCAGGCCAGGAAGCACCTACCTAGCTTTTCCTTATGGGAGGGAGATGTCTTTCCCCCACCCCTGGGGTGGAAAACTATTGTGATCAGTGAATGACATTTTTTTTCCAGAAACAATCTTTGTATCATATAATTAAATATGGACCATTACATGGTCATAGTGCAAGTGTCTGCAATATTTATTCAACCATCCAATTCACCGGAATCACCGTTACAAATATGTCTTTCATATAATAAAATATGGACCACCACTCAGTCACAGTGCATGTCTTTGCAGTATTCATTCAACCAGCCAGTGCACTGAAATCACCATTAAAAATCTTTCATGTAATGAAATATGGCCAACCACATGGTCACAGTGCATGTGTCTGCAGTATTCACCTAACCGCACAATGCATTGGGTTTACTGTTGCAAACCTTTTGATGCTGCACTTGAAACAACTGAATACTCTATTAAATGACAGATTCAACAGTATAAGGTGCAGCATCTTCAAGCAGTAGGAAATCACTTCATTACAGCATTTTTAAGTCATGCAAAGTATAGTATTGCATGTCAGTATAAAAGTGAATCCAGCACATAGGTTTACCTGCAATTCATTGGTGCCCTGTTCCTATGGCTTAATATATAAAGTTAAAAATCTGTGGAATCTCATTACATGTTATCAGAACAGGATGCTTTAGGAGTGCCATTGGTATGTATTTAGCACCAAGTGCTTGAGTGCAATGTTTGAGCAGTAGTATTTATATTAATTACTGCCTTCTGTGGATGTAATTCACTTTCTTTATTATATACTTCTGTAGGGTCCCTATTATTTTAGTGAATGCAATGAATTGTGAACACTGTTTAGTCGAACGTCATTATGCGAAATGGCAAAATACTGAAAGCACAAAACGGTGATTTTTTTTTTCCTAGGGAAAAAAAATCGCTGGGCTGTTTTCAGGACTTTGCCGTTTCCTCCACTGTGGTGTAATCTCGGAGTTGGTATATTTTAGTACGGAGGGTGTGGTGGGCAAAGTCCCCCACTTTATTTATTTATTCATTTATTTATTTATTTTATGGATCAGTGATTCACTGATCTGTGTGTTCGACATTTTGGGTTCTCGGGGATTGTTGGTCGATTGCATAGCATTCGCAATTCAGTGCCTTCGCTTATATAATATAGACCCGTTTTATATATGCGTTGACTGCAATGCTGATGTTAAAAATTTTCATTAAGAATACAAGTTTCTTGCAATTGCTCACATCATGGACTTCAATGCAATATTTGCTGTTTCTTATTTAGAGCTGCAGTAATGATGTTCAATTAATTTACAAAGGGAGAAGCTTACAAAATTTATTACTCATATTTTTGTTCTAGCTTGTTAGTCTTTATAGATTTGCTGTTACTGCACAAACAAATTAAATGCCAGAAGTAAGTGTATTATTAGTTTCTTTACTGCAGAGTCTACTTCATTTTACAGGCTGCAGTCATGTTACTACATGTATTAAAAAGAGAGTATGACATTAGATACGATCACTGCAGGTTGCTAACCATTAAGACTGAGAATTATAACATTAACAGATTTTTAGGATTTCTCTATTTATTTATTTATCCTTTGTTAACCAGATTAATCACACTAGGTTAGTAGTCTGTTTTCAGGGGAGACCCAAGGTGGTATTCTTACTACTAGGGGATTTTACTAGGCATTGAGCTACTTCCCCTACTCTTTTTGATAAGTGCTATGAGATCTTTTATATCCACCTGTGCTACCATCAAGTCAAGCAGATGAAGCCTCAGTTTAATGCCTCATCCAAAAGACAGCACACCCAGGAGTGTTGCATCCTCCTTATAGTGCACTGCAGTGTCAGCGTTTGATCTATCCAGTATGGGAATTGAACCCCCAGCCTTCGGCACCAAAGTCAAGTGTGGCACTTGTTGGTACCTGTTGTGCTACTGACACTGCAGTGTAACACTCTATTTTATTAGCATCAGGAATTCAGTGATACAAAAAAGTGCTTATGCAACAAAATTTAGCAAAGACTGGCAGAAACACTTGCATTTATTATAAACTGCATTTACTAGTGAGAGTTTTAGGCATAGGCCCAGGGGTGGGTGTCACCCCTTCCTCTTTTAAAGCTCTTGACCCTTGGAAAGAAAATGTACTGTTCTTTTGTTGAAATTAGAACAAAGTATCACCAAAACAGTACATTTTCCCATTTCAACTTACATTTTTGTTTACTGTTTCAGTGAAACTTTCACAGATCAACAGCTCACTAAACAGTTGAGATGTTGATCAGTGGAAAAGAAAATGCACTTCACTGTGTTTTGTTGAAAATGGAAAAATGTACTGCACTTCACTGTGTTTTACTGAAAATGGAAAAATGTACTGCTGAAACACTACATTTTTTGGTTTCAACTTACATTTTTAGGGAAGGGTACATCACAGATGCAACTGAAGGTTGCAATCAGATGATCTATATTATGATCTGCATTTGCTCCTCCAGCTGCATCCCCATTGTAGTTGAGTTAGGTGCATTTTGGTGAAAGGTTTAATGCAGGGTTCTTTGTGACGTAAAAACAAATCAGCTTTTGTATTTGTGCCAAACATCTTTGCAGAGGCTCTGACTTTACAAGGTTAAAGTTCCAGCATCCAGGTAAACTGCTGCAATTTGCTTGTGATCAATTGTTTAAAGTGATAGCAGTGTGGATCCTAAGGTAATTTCTTTTTTAAATAGGCTTGAAGGTGCCAAAGTGGCACAGTTGAGAAAGAACCTTGTTTGGTTCACTACTATCAAGTGTGTGCTTTCATATCTGTAGAATGCTGTTGACATACACATCCATCATTCCATAAAAAAAAAAAAAAATACCAGAAACTTGGTCTCCTGTACTGGAATCATAAACTGCTCCAACCTTCCTCTAAACCCTCATTGACCCTCTGTCTCTTATTACCCTGCCTTCTGTATGCTGCTCCAGTTTTTACCAACCTTCAGTCTTCACTTCTCTCTAAACTACAGCAAACATACAATAAAATAGCTAGATTCACCTCCAAGCTACCTAACAAATTCCACCACTGCCTTGCCCTTAAATTATTACAATGGCCTGAATTCCCTAAACAACTGTCTCTTTCTCAGCTGCATATCACACACTCAGTACTTTATAATCCCACTTCCTGTCCCTCCATCTCTAACATTGTGTCCCTCTACAACCCCAGCCATCAACTTCGTACATCTGACAAACACCATCTAGACATTTATAAGCCATCAAAAAATATTGGCAAGTCCCTATATAAGTACTTTGTAGCTCACACCTGGAATTCCCTTCCACTGAAAATAAGAAGTGTCCCTTATAAGCGCCATTTCAAACAAGAACTCAAACAGTATCTTCTTAACATCTGGTCCTGCCATTGCCAAGCCTGTACCTGGCTTTTGATTGATTTCCTCCTATATTCTATTTCTGATCACTTCAATTACTCCCTCTATTTCTCTACCTGCTTTCTTCTGTTTTGCTCCTCTAATAATCCATTTTAAAATTTTAACATTCTGCTCCTGTAAATATTCTTACTCAGGACCTATAACTGATATTATTGCATTAGAAAATTTTGAAACTTGTACATTAGTTTTTGTTTGTTTTTACTTTGTTAATCTCATTTTATGCAATGTCTCTTGTCTAAAATACTATTGTAATTTTTAATCTATGTATTAGTTACTGCTATTTCTTGTTGGTTTGTCTTGTTTATGTATTTGGAGTTTTTCTCCTCGGGTCTCCACTGAAAATGGTCTTTTGGCTCAGTTGGACAATCCTTGTTAACAAATGACAATAAATAAAAAAACAATAAATACATTTTACTGTATATAATATATTTACAGACATTGATGAAATCAATGGTGCATGAAGTGCCAAAGTGCAAATACACCCAGTCCAAGTTAGCCCCAGTTTGCAACTTTTTTTTACTTAAAAGAGTAAAAGACCAAAAAATTAAGAGCTTTTTATATAAATAAAATAACAGCATTCTGCACTCACTTCTAGCTGACTTTTTCATGCTGCATAATATATGTACCAAGCACATTAACAGAATAACTCAATTAGATTATACTTTCTGAAGAATTAGCAGATTTAAAAGTTACACAACATTATTAATGACTACAAAACTCTGGACCCAAAGGTAATTTTTTTTCTGAAGTAGGCTTGAAGGTGCCAAAGTCGTGTGATTGAGAGAATACCTTGTTTGGTGCTTTACTACCAAGTGTGCTCTTTTGTATCTGTAGAATGTAGTTATTTTACTGTATTTTGCAATATATATCGTTTTATAATCCCTCACTCACAAAGGAATTGCAGCACTTCCCAGAAAGTTTAGGTTAAAATCTTCAAGGATACTTATTTACATAAGAGGTTTGGCTAGCTGAATGATTTGTTAAGCATTTTTTTTTTTAATTTGGAGAGGTTTCCCATATAGGAATAGGTAGGCAGTTGCAGAAAGCAGAGGCTTAGAGTTTCGCAATTGTGCCAGGTGTGGTTATGGTTGTTTTTGGATATATTGTTTTCGAGGGGTAGTACTTTCATTTTGTTTTTGATAAAGTCTAGTGTATCCTATCCTATCCTATCTAGATTTAGGTCCTTTGTTAGATTAGGGACTTTCATTTTAAAGTAGTTATTAGACATTAGACAGGCTAAAGGGTAAAATAAATTGTGCTTCATTTATACATAAAAGATTGTTAAGTAGAAAGAAAAGATAAGCATAAAGTGTGCAGACAGAATGTTCTTTGCTCAAGGGAAAGATACAATCTTGCTAGCTACAGAATGTTCTTTAATGGAATGTTGCACATACAAGACAAAGCCTGAGACCAAGGTTAGAAAAAGTAAATAAGGAAATTTACTGGCCTGAAGCAATATAATATATTGTATTCAGGATAGCAGTTCAGTTAAGGTTTGTAAATTCATTTGATGTGTTACTTCAGAGAAGATGACAGACACTTGAGCTTGAGTACAGAAGACAGTTCATATAAAGACTATGTTAGTTTACGTTGTGCAGGACAATCAGACTATGACGTGCAGTAACTTTGAACACTAATTGTTTATCAGTACTGTTAATGAAGACAGCATTCAATATTGTTAACATTTAATAAAGCCTTATTGAATGAACTATAGTGTTTGGAAAATTCATTCTGAAATGTGCACAAGACTTGGCCATAAAGTTGAGACTGGCACCTGTTCAGCACATGCTTGGATAATTGGGTCTATATCATAAGAATGAAGTTTCAAAACTTCAAATCTGATATGGTTGACACCATATGATCGAAGTTTTGAAACTTTTAATCTTTTAACAGAGATCTCCATACAGTGCAGAAAGGGAAGATTTCCCTTTTCTGCACTGTAGTGCAATCTCGGAGTTGGTATATTTAAGTAGTGGGGAGTGTGGGAGATGCATGGGGGCTTGCCCCCCTGCTTAGAGCATTTAAATGGTTTGTGTAGGTTGTTGTGTTTGTACTACATTTTGAAGTTTCAAAACTTCGATAATATGGTGTCGACCATATCAGATTCGAAGTTTTGAAACTTCGATCATGTAATATAGACCTGGGTAATTAAAAAATAAAGACTTTCTTTTCTCACTCTCATTGCATACCGTGTTTCCAGCTAATTACAGTACAGTACACTATTATAAATTCTTACAGTGGCACCCAAACAGGCCTGCTGTCTGGGGAGAGATATATAATTATTGCAACCCAGCAAGCAGCTACTCTTGAACCCTTTCACATCCATTTTCCAGTATAGCATATTTTCTTACAGTGACTGTTTATACAGCAGAAGTACTACAGCACTCTGGAGGCTTTCCAGCTGAGAGACCCCAGTAAAAGTAATCAACGGTGGTGCAGACCACCCTTTCAGTAAAAGTATCGTTCATTTCCAGACTTGGTTACACTATGTGTGTTCTACAGAAATCTACAGAATAGCAGTGTTTCGTTCAACTTCATATGTTGTACAGACTACAAAATAGCAGTGTTTTCATTCAAGTGCAGCACTCCATGTTTCATTCAACTACATGTGTTCTAAGAAACTTCAACAAAAACAGCTGCAATAAGTAATTTTTTAAGTACAGTTTTACTGCAATAGCCAGCTTAACTTCATGGTTTCATTAACAGTTCATAGTGACAGCAAATGTTTCATAACAGACTTTTCAGCAGCATACCAGTAGTGTTTCCATAAACAGAGCTGTGAACTCAATACAGAATAAGCTAAAAATTATGGCATGACAAGTTTCTCATTAAGACAGCATTACTTCATGCAGAAAACGGACACAGCATATGACCTCTAACCAAAGTGCACAGCACCAGTGATTACTTCAGAAAAGCCTCATAGAACTTCAGCAGACCAGTATTAAATCAAAACAATGTTCCTTCAGAACATAAAAGACATTATCCAGTTAACAGCTATCTTCACAAACTTTCATGTTTCAAGTGTGATGTCACACATCAAGAAGCAAAAAAAAGTTAATAAACTACAGACAATGGCTCACATTCCTCCAAGATCATAAAGTTATGTAAGACTTTATATGCACCTTTTAGTCAATGGCTCAAAAAAGTGTAAATTAATCAGTTACAGTAATTTGCATGTAAACATGTGAAGTAATTCTGCTACAGTAAAAATGTCAGTAAATCTTTGGTTTAAGTTTAATAATGTTCTCTTAAGTTAAAGGTTATCACTTCAAAAATGTTAAATATTTCTAAACACAGAAGGGACAAGCCGGCTTATGATTCAGCTTCTGTCATTATGAGTTTAGACTTAATTAATCCTTGTGTAAATGCTTCAGCACATACAATTCAAAATACAGAAGTATGTTGCAGTATTAAGCATACAGATGTCAGCACAGTCAATGTACATAACATGTAGGCAGTGTCTCAAGTTCACATTATTTCATCAAGTTTCTTATTTTCAGAATCAAGTGCAATGTTTGCACTGAAGGGAGATAAGAAAAATCAGAGTGCAAATTCTAATACAGTAAATTGCAATATAACTGAATTACATACTTCAGTGTTAAGAAAAATGCATTCCAAGGCTATCTATAAAGATCAGAGCATTAATCTGCCATTGCTTAAGGTTATTTCATTGTTTACAGACAAATAAATTTCAGTTACACATAGAAAAGACAAAATTGCAGTTTTGTCAGGATTTAAAAGGTCAAAGATTACAGCAGCTAACAGTTCAAAGTGTAACAGCTCTGTATATACTGTTTTAGACTTCAGTAAAGAGATTTGTGCAAATGTACAGATTTTAAAGAACTGGTTATGACAGAAATATGCAGATTTTTAGGTTAAAGATGGAATAAATTCCAGTTCTGCTGACATAGCTAAAGTGCTCAGAAAGACATATTGGGTGTGGTCAGTTAGAAAAACGGGTAACCATACACTTCTATGTCTTGTAAGGTATATCACAGCTAACAGTCAAATTAATCAGCAGAATAAAGGGTTTGCAGTTACAAATTGGCAAATTAATTTTTTGTATTATTGTTTTGTTTAGCAGTCATTAGTTAAGAGCTTTAATCAAAGTGTGCAACTGAAGAACCAATAAACAAACCAACCCGGCAAGTCAGGACCCCCAAAAGCCAGCAGCAATAATAACCAATAAGTTGTATTAAATAGCGGTAGCCAAGTAATCCTGAAGAAGCAACAATCTTTATTAAAACCAAAACAATAAACCAAGCGTTTTCACCCAAATACTCTCGGGCTTTTTCAAGGATAAATATATAAGCATTGCTGCAAACGATCTTAAATAGTCCAGTTCATGTCACATGATGGAATTAATTAACTTATAATTATATCCTGCAGAAACCTTAAAGAAACAATACACTAAAATTTGAAAAGCCAAAATATATGTATGAATAACTTATAAAAACTTTCATTCAATAATTATACATATCATAAAAGGTGAATAATAAAAACCTTCTAACAATAAAGTTTGTGCTTGAAAATGTATTTCATAAAAAACTTTAGACTTAACCCCCCTGTTATAATAAATAAGTTTGAAGTTCCAATTCTCTATAGTATAATTTATAGCATGTGCTGACTGGTGGGTACATCCCTTCCAAAGTTCTAATAAAACAAATAGATAGGAATCCTACTCATAAAAGTAACACAATGCCATGGATACCAATGTAAAAAAAATGTAATGAAAATAAAGTAAATAGAAATGAATATACAAATACACATACGGATAATAGCAACAGATAAAAAAGGGGGTTAATGTATAAAAAACTCCCTGTGGTGCCGCAACATGTAAAGAGAGGAGGGAGGGTGTAAAAATATCATAGGTGGGCTTTTCTTAATTTTAAAACACTCTTAATATTGATACTATCATTCAAACTGGGAAACTTATTAGAGTTGAGCTTCAGTTGCCAATATAGTTCACGATACTCTAACCTTGCTTCCCAGCTACCACCTCTGGTGTCTTGTGTTACTTGCTCTAATACAATAAATTTAATATTTATTTTTTCACATGTTAGAGAGTGTTTATAAAAAGCATTACTCGCCTTCTGTTTAACAACATCATTAAAATGTTCGTAGACCCTTCTCCTTAAGTGGCGCTCCGTTTTTCCTACGTAAAAACTATCACAGGTTTTACATATCCCTAAATAGACTACCCCCTTTGTACCACAATTGTAATATTTCTTTGAAATAAAATTAAATTTCCTGGAAGGAATGTTAATTCGATCGTGATTAACCATAGCATGACATTGCTTACCCTTGCCACATGCGTATGTTTTTGTTTCAGAGCGACCACACTTTGTTAGAAAAAGAAATAAGAACTTGAAGGAAGTTTTTGAAACTAAGTTCACTCTAGAGATGGATGAAAATAAAAGGAAATTTGGTACATACATTTTTTTATTATTCACCTTTTATAATATGTATGATTATTCAATGAAAGTTTTTATAAGTTATTCATACATATATTTTGGCTTTTCAAATTTTAGTGTATTGTTTCTTTAAGGTTTCTGCAGGATATAATTATAAGTTAATTAATTCCATCATGTGACATGAACTAGACTATTTAAGATCGTTTGTAGCAATGCTTATATATTTATCCTTGAAAAAGCCCGAGAGTATTCGGGTGAAAGCGCTTGGTTTATTGTTTTGGTTTTAATAAAGATCGTTGCTTCTTCAGAATTACTTGGCTACCGCTATTTAATACAATTTATTGGATTATTATTGCTGGCTTTCGGGTCCTGACTTGCCGGGTTGGTTTGTTTATTAGTTAAGAGCTTTGTATTAAAGTGCTGCAGTGTATAAACAATATTGTAATATATAGAGAGAAAAAATAATATTTGCTATTTTACAGAATGTAAAATTTAAAGTCAATGCTACATTGTAAAAGTGACAGCACAGTTAAAAATTCAGGTACTATGTAAAAAAAGAGTACATTATGTCATCAGTTTAAGACTGTAAATTTTTGTACGAAGATGGCAGTTTGCCAAGCACATAAGCTCAGATTACAGCCAGCCCAGCAAGCTTAATTAAAGACAGTGCTATCCATTTAATGCATTTACAGGTTTACTATTTATCCCAAGAAATTGTAGGCAGTAATAATAAATTCTTGCAGCATTCAGTACTACTGGAAAGTTAAATGACTTCAGCTAAAAAAAAACGGTTATGGTGAGACAGTGGGTGGAGTTTCATTCACAGAACAGTATGTTAATATCTAAGTGTCACTAGACAAAATGTAAAAAGTTCAACAGTTAAATTTAATTTTATATGCATGCAGAAATGCACAGTGTTACATTACTACTTTGAGTTTCATTTAAAATTAGTTCAGGAATGTGATACAGCTATCAAGTTAAATGTAATTGCTACAGACAAGACCGTAGAAAAAGTGGTCCATTTAGTGGCAGAACCAGATTTTGCAAGCATCAGATGCCAGTTGTAATGCCGCGGTGGTACAGCAGTAGCATTGTTGCCTCACTGCAAGAGGTTCTCCTGTTCGATTCTCACCTGGAGTGCCTTCTGTGTGGAGTCTGCATGTCCTCCCCATGGTCAAGTGGCCTCCAAAAGGCATGCATGAATGGGCGTGCCTTCACTGAAGGTTGGGTGTAGGGCTGGCAACTCAGCACCATAAAAATCGACTGCCAATCATTAGCAGACTAGAGTTCTGCTGTGGCGAACCCTAACCAGGAAAAGACAAACAAACAAAGATGCCAGTAATAAGATTTTTTTCTGTATATACTGATATTGCAGCAGTAAAACAGACTTCACCAGTCGCAGTCATTAAAAAAGCTTGGGCATGTAAAAAATAATAATAATAAAGGTCATTCAGTGTATCATTGTCTGGACAGTTTACCCCTCCTGTTCCAAGAAAAGTTGATTTATTGTTTTCTGAAGGGAGTGCACATAGTGCACAGATAGAGACTGGAACTATTGTTAGCTTTTCAGATACAAGGCAGCCCACTATGACTGATGACTGGGCAAATTACGTAAGTGATGTACAAAGTTCAAGCCCAAGGAATAATCAAAAGTATACTGTAGCTCAGGTTAATGTTGCCAATGACATACCAGATTTTCTGAATATGTATAAAGGTTATAATAGTTCAGCATAGAATTAGTTGGTGTATTTAACTTCATTCCAAGTTGAGAAGGATGGCAGGCCATACATTTCATTACTCATGGAAAAGGAATTGTGGCACAATGTGTTACTTGATACAGGGGCTTCAGTTTCAGTTACAAACAGACCTCTCTGCCAAAGGATCTGAGTACAGTTCTCATGCTATCAGGGTTCAAAGTGTCAAAGGTAGCTATAGTCAGCAGCAAGCCTTTGGAGATTAGATTTTTTTAAATAAAGGCAATCAGCTTGAAAAGAAAATAACAGCAAAATTCTGGTTACATTCCCAGTGTGACAATACCATCTTGGAAATGGACATTATGTCAAAATTAGGCTTTGTGTTAGATTTTAATAACAAGATATTGTAAAAGATCAGTTTGTCTACAGATTTGCAAGAGTTTATTACCAGCAAACATTTATTTAATGCAGAAAAATGTAAGTTTATTTCATGCAGAAAAAAGTAAATAAAGTCAGTACAGCAAGCAATGCTGCCAGTTTATATTAGTTAAATTGCTGCCAGTTTATATTAGTTAAAGCTGCATTTCATGCATAAAAATGTAAATAAGGTCAGGGCAATTAGCAATGCTACCAGATTATAATTGTTAAATATGCAAATGTTATTTTAAGGACCTGATACTATATACAATCAAGAACTTTAGCTACCCTGCCTTGCACAAGAAATGAAAAGAAGATGTTTAAAAGGCCTAACTATAAACAGGACACTTCAACATTAAAGCAGGCCTTCCTTTACCTCATTAGTGATCGGAACAATGCTGAGCAAAATATGGCAAGAACTGTGGGGCAGAAATTGACTGTTTATGTGTTTAGTTATTTCTTCAATGTTTGTTTAAAGTTAAAATGTATGAGTTAACACAAGTATGTATGTCTTCAGACAACGTTCTCATGTTTTCAAGTTCATAGTAACAATTGCACAGCAGTACTAGTTTTTAGTCTATCTGTGTTCAGATAGATTCCAGTTTATTTGTGTTCAGGTAACACTGTCAAAATGTTCTCATGTGTTCAGACAATTCTACAATAGTATTTTTTTATATATATCTATGTTCAAACAATAATGGTTTGGTTCTCTGGATATAACATGTACCAGTTTCAGTTATGCTTTTATCTGTGTTTAGTTAACACTGGTAAAATATATTCTTTTAGTTTAGTCAGTTTCCAGAATATACACAGCTATTTTTAAATGTTCAGTATACGCTAATGTAAATTTCAGTCAAGTTTCAGAATATGACATTCATATTCAGTTATGTGTTCAGTATAGTACATTTCAGTCAAATCTGAAAATACTTCACATTATTCAGTCATTATTTAAGGAAAAAATAACAGAATTATACTATATAGTCATTAGTTAATGGTAAAGTGACAGACTTATTTGTAACAGGCTTATTACATTGTTAGTTAAGGGTAAAGTGACGTACTTATTTGCAACAGGCTTATTATATTATTCAGTCATTAGTGAAGGGTAATGTAGGAGAATTATTTTTTACAGGCTTATTAAAATAAGTTATTTAAATAATAGATAGTAATAGCTATTCAGTATACTCAAGGTATAACATGGCAGTCTTGATTTGTTACAAATTGCAGTACACTTTACATAATTATTGTGCATTACATAAAATGCAAAGGTATAGACCCGAAATACAGAAAGCATAAGTTTAGTAAACTATTAAGATAAGTTATCTAAAGAACAGGTAGTAACAGTTATTCAATGCACTCAAGGCATAACAGGACAGGCTTAATTTGGTAATTAAATTACAGATTACAATGCACATTTACAGATTACAATGCACGTTACATAATTAGAGTACATTAGTCAGAAATTAAGGACACTAACAGACAATGCAAAGGTATAGGCTTAAAATACAGAAAGTATAGATTTTAGTAAACTATTATAGCTCATAAATATTCATAATCTAACAGTTGCCCCTGATATCCCTGATGAAAGTCTACTGGAACCTACTTCTGTAGTTACCTTACATTTATATTGCTATATAGAGCAAATTTAAATAAAAATTTATAGACACAAGTAAACACAGAATAGAGTAAGGAAGCTTCAAGACCACTTATAAAGTTATCTTTTTAGTGCAGATTTCAATTAGTCTTCGGAAAATAGCTATCATGCTTGATAGGCTATACAATATACTGCAAAAAAAAAAAAGCTGCCAAGGAGGGGATTCCTCTATATCCAATGCAGTGAAAAGAGATTAAGGTAAAAGGTATAACAGAGGTGAGCCAAGTGGGCTCAACGGATGAGGCAAATCTGTCAAAGATCCAAGACATGCAGGAAGATGCTAATGAATGGCACAATGCAAAGTTACCAATCCAGTTCCAGCAGTAAGTCTGTATGTGTACAAACAGAACAAGGGACACTTTTCCCCTACATACCAAAAATTATTGGATAAGCAGCTGAAAAAGTACAGCCATCAGCTACTAGGTTATGTAGGTATTCAGAAAATTTGGCCTATCCTAAAGTATAAGTTTTAAAAGGAGGCAAGAATTGTATATGAAAGTAAGATGGGAGATATCCTATATGATACTAATAAATACACTGTTTCTTCTATCCAAGCACTATAAAAGATATGCTAGACAGGGAGTCATCGAATTTGATACATATTCAGACCCATTCAATTGCTAAATTTCTTGATTGGAAACTAAAACAACTGTGGGGTAGAGAACCTTATATAGTTATAATCTATACAACCCCAACCTAGTATTTATAACAATTGATGTGGTCGATTTGTTCTCTGTTATTCCAACAGAAGTGGGTTTGGAATGGTTGGAAGAGGCCTTGTGGGGAAATAATGGAATTACAGCAAACGATGTGAATATTATTATGACCTTAGTGGAGTTGGTCTTAGAAAATAATTATATAAGTTATTATGCAGACATAGTCATGGCCACCTGGGAGAAGAAGTTTATTAATAATAGTAGGTTTGAGAAGTACTGGAACCATTATGTCAGATTTTTGGATGACATCTGTACCCAGAGACCATTCAGGAGTTTATTACTTACATAAACAGTACAACTAGTTTTTTAAAGTTCACCCATGAGATTTTTGAAGAAACAGTTCATTATTTGGACGTTACTATTAGTAAGGTGGCAGCAGGCTTTTCTTCTTCAGTATATAGAAAACCATCCTTTTCTAAGTTATTTGCACTTTCTAGTTTCCCCCTGAGTACCAGAAAAAAAAAAGGTATCATTAACAGATGGTTAGGCGTCCTTAATGACATCTGAGGATCACCATGTTCATGGACAGGGGGTACCTGAACATATGATCAAGGACAGGACCAAGTACACAGCAGAACATTTATCACAGAATATAGTGGTAAACTGTTTACAAAAAGGGTTACAATATCAAGAGAATTTTAGAGACAGGACCTTCACAACATTCAATAATCAATAAGGAAACTGTGTATGTGGAAAGTAGAAATAGGAGGATAGGTTCCAGCAGATCGTTTTAATTATTTGTCCTGGGGGGGTTGTCTACTTGGTTTTGTGCCTGTCTTGTCAGGCTTTCTATGTTACAAGCATAGTACATTATGTGCAGATGCTATCTACAAGTTTTTTGTATTGGACTCTGTTATACAAGACCCTAGGGGTGGTCCATGGGAGACACTACTTTCCCATAGGGAGACATATTGGCAGATTCTCCTGGAATCTAACAGATTCCCAGGGCTTAATGAAGCCATATCTATTGTGCCTTATTTGAAATTAAAATCTGACAGGATATAATTTACCTGCTATTTATTTACAAATCCATTATACAGCTTGTTAGACTATAATATGGATTTGGTGTAAGGCTTGAATAAGAATGAGAAAAATTATATAAAAAGTTACGTACATATTAGTTTATAAATTTATTTAAAATTTATTTAGAATTTTTAACATTTTAGGGCATAATTCTACAATGGTTTTAACAAGGGCTATGGAATTGTTTTGTTACAATGCTATTTTAATAAAATACTACTGTGTTTTTAAATTTGATTAATTAACTTAATTGCCAATTTATGTGATCAATATGTGTATTTAAACCTGAGGGTAGCTTGACTGTTTGTCTGATGAAGTCTTATTTGATGTGGTATACTTAAACTTCTGGCTTTATTATCTGTCAGCTTGGTGCCTTATTGTGAGTTTACAGCATTCCGCAATACCTATCCTGTGGACTTGATTCCGAACACATACTTGGTTTATAAGTTTTAAAATACTCGACTGAAAAAACTATGTAAAAATTCAGGAGGAGTGTATAATATGTCTGCAGACTAACCCTATGTTAAAAAAAACTTAGCTGCAAAGAGTGCCAGTTTCAAAGAAAGCATGGTACAGCATAAAGATAAATTTTGAAGGTCCTCTTCTTCCAGCAAAAGGGGGTTGAATAATGTAGAGGTTTTAAATATATCACTCATGCATCAAAACTTAGACTTAAAGTGTCTAAAGACTATAAACCTAGGTAATATAAAAATCAAATCATAAAGTTAAAAGATTTCAATCCAAACAGGCCATGCATGCTCAATTGACACCTAGTATCAACATTAAAATTGCTAGTTTATTCAAATCATAAAGTTAAAAGATTTCAATTCAAACAGGCCATAAATTCTCAAGTTACACCTAGTGGTCATAATTAAAATTACAGGTTTACCAATTTTTTTTTTTTTTTTTTTAAATTATGAGTCAGGTAGCATAAAGCTATATACAGTAGTTAGCAATATAAATGTAAGGTAACTACAGAAGTAGGTCCCGGTAGACTTTCATCAGGGATCTCAGGGGCAACTGTTAGATTAGGGACTTCCATTTTAAAGTAGTTATTAGATATTAATCAGGCTAAAGGGTAAAATAAATTGTGTTTCATTTATGCATAAAAGACAGTTATATAGAAAAAAAAGATCAGCAGAAAGTGTGCAGACAGAATGTTCTTTTCTCAAGGGAAAGATACAATCTTGCTAGCTACAAAATGTTCTTTAATGGAATGTTGCACATACAAGACAAAGCCTGAGACTAAAGTTAGAAAAAGTAAATAAGGAAAATTAGTGGCCTGAAGCAATATAATATATTGTGTTCAGGATAGCAGTTCAGTTAAGGTTTGTAAGTTCATTCGACTAGTTACCTCAGAGAAGATGACAGACACTCGAGTACAGAAGACAGGACATATAAAGACTATGTTAGTTTACATTGTGCAGGACAATCAGAATATGACATGCAGTAACTTTGAACGCTAATTGTTTATCAGTACTGTTAATGAAGACAGTATTTGTATATTGTGAACATTTAATAAAGCCTTATTGAATGAACTACTGTGTTTGGACAATTCATTCTGAAAAGTGCACAAGGCTTGGCAATAAAGGAGAGTCTGACACCTGTTCAGCCCAGGCTGCATTCTACACGAACTACAGAATGAACTGGCACCCTACCTAAGTACCATGTTCAATCATAGCCTCACCTCAGGCTTTGTACCCACTGAATGGCACACTGCGACAGTTATCCCACTCCACAAAGGGGGAGCCATGACGGACCCCAGGAACTACCGCCCCATTAGCCTGACGAGCCTGGTCTGCAAGGCCATGGAACGTATCATCATGGAACTCATAAACAAAGACATTGGTAATCTCCAAACTCTGGACCCTACTCAGTTTGGATTTGTAAAAGGCAGATCATGTCTCCTAAACCTGATTGACTTCTTTGAAGCAGTCACCAAAGCCATAGATGATGGTAAAATGGCTCGCACAGCTTATCTAGATCTCACCAAGGCTTTCGACACCATCCCCCACTCTGGAATTATAGATAAGCTCACTAAACTAGGTATAAATCCCTATGTCATAAGATGGGTTGCCAACTGGCTCATGGACAGAACCCACACTGTGAAAGTAGCGGATTCCAAATCCAACATCAGACCAGTGACAAGTGGAGTACCACAGGGTTCAGTCCTGGGTCCTCTCCTGTTTGGTATCTACTTCTCTGAAGTGCAGGCCAACACAGAAGGTCTTTGGCTAACAAAGTCTGCAGATGACTGCAAACTAGGAGCCATAATCGAAACTCCTAACGATGTGGACAAACTACAAAAGGGCCTCACTGAGACAGATACTTGGTGTCAAAGCCATGGCCTGAAGTTCAATGCCAAAAAGTGTATCGTCATCTCCTTTGGTAAAAACTCTGTACCCATGAACTACCACATAGCTGGTAGTCTACTTAATGCCGAAAATGTGCTAAGAGACCGTGGGACACAGGTGGAGAGTAGTCTCTCCTTTGATAATCACATCACCACAGTGGTCAGGAAATCCTTCTACATGGCTCATCTCATCACAAAAGGATTCTCATCCAGAAAAAAGAGGTCATTGTTCCCCTCTACTCATCACTCATTAGACCCATTATAGAGTACAACACCCCTTTTGGTATGTACCTCACAAGACATCTACAACAACTGGAAAGACCACAGAAATACCTCACAAAGAGGATTACTGGCCTCAAACAGATGCCCTATGCAGACCATCTCAAAAAACTACAGCTTTATTCCATCGCATATCGCCTACTCAGGGGCAATCTCTGCCTAACATACAAAGCTATGTCAAACCCAGAGCTGTTGGACATGCTCCACTTAAAGAAATCCCAATCCCTCCAAGCTACACGCTCTAGGGACCTTAACCTTGTCACCACAATAAACAGAACATGCTGGAGGGATAGATTCCTGTCCCAGAGACTTCCCATACTCTGGAACAGACTACCTATCTATGTCAAACAGAGCACCTCATTAGCACTCTTCAAGAAAAATCTTGATGATTGGATGGGAAATGGGAAATTCACCCCGGGGATCTCTTCTGTGGCTCTGCTCGACAGGGGCATAGGAAAATAATTTTCTTGGGTGGCGAAAGCCAGGCTACATTCTCTGGCTAGGCTTATATGGGCCCTAGGGCTGATAGCCTAGTACCTACCTATGAACCTATGAACCTATGAGCTTGGGTAATTAATAGATAAAGACTTTCATTTCTCAGTCTCATTGCATACAGTGTTTCCAGCTAATTACGGTACAGTACAGTATTATCAATTCTTACATCCTGCAACAAGATAACTGTAGTTGAGCAAGTATTGGTGCAGATTTTTGGTTGTCTACTTTTATTCATAGTTCAGTAATTTCTGCTTTGTTTGAACTGCTGGGGGCCAGAAGTTATTTTTTTGTCATACTTATTCAGCATGCATCCTGCATTAAATAGGGATATATCTAATTATTTCTTGATATGATTTGTTAGGATGCAGTGGTTTCAGGTTATTATCTGGGGACCTCATTTAGTTTCTATGTCATACAGTAGTAGAATATTAACAAGTGAGATAAACTTATACAGAAATTGAAAATTGTAGATACGAGTCTAATAACATATTTTTTTAGTCTAGGTCATTGGGAGGATGATGGTGGAATAGTGCATGACTGAAAGCCAATTATGTTCGTACATGATATCATAGGAGAATGATATTTACAATGTAGGAGAGAGTTAAACAGAAGGTACTGGCATCCACAGTTTGCCATTTTCCTGCATTGTGAACTGGCATTTTTTTGTGTGTGCATTTTAAGTATACAGTGCATGCACTTTCCATCTGTGAACAAATTGTGTCATGTTAGTGGCCCAGCCTTTCCTATGACATAAGGTACTGCATAGTTTGTGTCCCAAATATTTATGGTCTGTCATCTTCCTCATATCTGTAGTGCCTCCTCTATACAGCCATACATATAGATTCATAGAGTAGTATTATGTTAACTGCCCTTGTGGGCCATTTTAGGCCTAGCCAATTATCCCATATGAAAATTAAACCCTGCACCTTGTTTCTGTAAGGTAAACAGTGTATCCATTATGCCAACCTCCCACTCCTAAATAATGTTATTATTGAAATTTGGTAACTACTAGGTTAATGACTCTAAGGGGCCTTCTTAAGTTTAGCCATATTTCTTAAAGTGACAATCAAACCCTGTGCCTACTTCATAGATTCATAGGTGTTTACTAGGTTAGCAACCACAAGGGAATTTTAAAGCCTAGCCATACAACCCAAATCTCTGACAAGTTCTGGTACTCCTGATAAGTGCAAGCAGGGGCATGAGAGATGAAATATTTATAAACAGGAACTTGGGAGATGAACCATTAACTGGTTTCCTGTGTCCATTAGAGACATAGGTGTCAAACATGGGATGAATTTCCTGTTCGCCATCCCATTATCCAAATTACACTTTAACAGGGTTAGTGAGGAACTCTGGTTCACATGGATGGGGAGTCTGTTCCAGAGAACGGGTAGTCTCTGAGATACATATGTGTCTCTCCAGCAGGTCCTTTATCACAAGCAAGGATTAAGTTTTTAGAATGAGTAATTCTGGTGCTGTTTGTTGTGTGGGTATGCAGAAGGTCCATCAGAGTGGGGTCTGACAATGGCTTGTATGCCAGGCATAGATCTCCACTCAACAACCTGTAGGAGACAGAATAAAGGGATAGGACCTTGAGCCTGTCTGCATAGTACATTTTACTTATGTCCTGTATTCTTTTAGTGATGAATCTCTGTGGACATTCCAGTTGTTGGATATGCCTGGTTAAGTACATGCCAAAGGAGGCACTGTACTCACTGACTGGTCTGATTAATGTCAAATACAGTGGAAAAATGATTTCTTTAGACAAAGATGCCATACCTTTGTTTATAAGTTGTGTAGTGTAGAATGATTTCCTCACTACTGTAGACACATGATGGTCAAAGGCTAGATTACTGTCTATGTGCGTCCCTAAGTCCCTGACTACTGATTCACCACTAAGGGGTGTGTTGTTAATATGATAGTTACCAGGGGTATATGACTACCCAAAGGATAACATTATGCATTTATTGGCATGTAGTTTTAGTCCATGGCTCTGATAACAGCTGTTTGTCTGTGTCAGCCCATCCTGGAGGACATTCGTGTCAGTGCGGGATTCAATGACAGTTCCTAATTTGTAATCATCTGCAAATTTAGTCAGCCAGAGAACACTGACATTGGCCTTGATATTAGAGAAGTAAATGCCAAAAGGAGCCATCCAAGGCTCGATCCCTGAGGGACTCTACTTGTGACTGGCCTCTTTGTAGAGGTGGGATCCCCAATTCTAAATTCCTGGGTCCTGTCTGTGAGCCAATTTGCTATCAATTGGGTGGCAAATGCATTTGTACCTAATTTCCTGAGTTTGTTAACAATGCCTGAGTGAGATATTGTGTTAAATGCCTTTGCCAGGTCAACATAGGCAATGTGAACAATTCTGCCCTCATCCATTGCTTTTGGTGACCTCCGCAAAGAAGTTCACCAACTTGAGTAGGCATGACCTGCCCTTGATGAAACCAAACTGGGCTGGATCCAGTGTCTGGAGGGTTACTATATCATTGCTGATCATTTCCATGATAATTCATTATATGGCTTTGCTTATAAGACTAGTGAGACTTATGAGTCTGTAGTTTCCAGGGTCTGTATATGGCCCACCTTTGTGCAGAGGGGATGACTGTTGCTGTTCTGCATTCATGATGCATGAAGCCTGTTTGGAGGCTACAGTTAAATAGCAATTCCAGAGAGGCTGATAGGTCATGTTTCATGCTATTTAGAAGAAATCCTGGAATATTGTCTGGGCCCATTGATGCAGTGTTCTTACCCTTAGAGAGAGCATTAAGGACCTGTTCCCTAGTGATAGCAGGGGGATTATATTTGATGGTATTTCCTGAGGGAAAGTAGAGTGGAAGAGAAAGGTTTAAAGTTGGAGCTGAATTTATGGCCAGTAGCTTTGCTATATCTTCTGGCTTTTGGGTTTCTAATACTATGATGGGAATGGACCCCTTTTAAAAGTCAAAGCACAACTAAAGTTCATGAAATTTGTATTGTTTCAATCTATGATGTCAGCTAGAAGTACTCTTTGCAGCACCCTGAATGTGCCCATTAATGACTCCTTCTGCAATTCATAAGGGGTTACATGTATTGGTAACATATCTAAATATGACTGTAGATTCTTTTTTATAAGATCTGTTGCCCCTACTACTATTGGAACTGTCTGGGTATCTTTCTTCCACATTGCTCTCATTTCTGCCTGCAAATCCTGATATTTTATGACTTTGTGTCTTTCTGTACACAAGATACTGTAGTCACTGAGTGTGGCGATTACAATGATCAGTGCTAATGTTGCCTTCTTTTCATGGACCACTATATCCGGTTTTCTAGCATCTGTCTTTTGAACTGTTGGTAATGGGTGATCCCATGTGATGTAAACATCATCATTTTCTATTATGCTTTGTGGCTTATGTTTCCAGTGTTTTTCAGCCACTTCAATACCATAATGTTTGCACAATCCCCAGTGTAAGAGTCTTGCCACATTATTATGCTTTTCAGTATACAGTTCTTCTGCCATTAGTATGTCACAACCAGAAACAAGGCATGCAACTGTTTCCAATTCTGTTTTACAAAACCTATACTTGTCTGTTTCTCCCATATGTTCAGTGGACTTTGTAAACCATTGTGTACATAGCCCAATATCTTGGGCCGCAAATAATAACCTTTCATCTCTTGGTTTGAATGCACCTCTCCTTAACCATTCCTGCATTCAATCCTGATCAACATGAGGTTCTTCCAGAAGTTTTCTACACTTGCAACTATATTTATGCATTTTCCACATTTCTTGCCTTCTCCTGTGATCCTTCACCTTATATTCTTTCTTTTCATTTTTGGCACATTCAGTTGCTTCCTAATTTTTATCTACTTCTGGTTTGATTTACATTCCTGCTTGATGCCGATATGTTTCTGCTAGACTAAACAGAGAAGTCATCTTAGATTTATTCTCCTCATGTTTCAAAACTTTAACTATGATTGGGTCTTATGAGGTCAGCAGATATGTGCAGTTCCATGATTGCAGATCTATACATGTAATCAGTTTCAAGGAGGCTCATCCCTCCTTCTGAATGGGGAATATATTATCTTGGTATACAATGATTTTTATAAATCACTTGATGAGCATGAAGCATTCTTCTTGTTTTCCTATCTAATCTATCCAACATGTTTTGGGGCCAATCAATCACTCCAAAACTGTAAGTTAGCACAGGAAGAGCAAATTGGTTTATAACTTGAATTTTGTTCCGAGAGGTCACCGCTATTTTCAGGATTAATTGAAGTCTTCTAAAGTGTTCCTTACTAAGTTTCATTTGCAATTCTTCATGCTTTATTGTTGATCCTTCATTAGATCCCAAATTTTTACACACTCCCTCTTGCTCAAGTTATTTTATGTCACATTCTTGTCCCAAACTGATGTTTTCTTGGTGCTACAGTTTTCCTGCTTTAAAGATTGCTTTTTCACATTTATGAAGACCAAATGACATTTTTGTATCATCTGAAAAAGTTTTGACAACTTGCAGTTGTGCTTTCAGTTTCTCATCTGATGAGCTATACAGTTTTAAATCATCAACAAAGAGAAGATGAGAAGCCTTTACACTTTGTTGTTTTCTAGGAGCCAAATTGTAGTCATGGCCTAAGCTGTTAAGTAGACAGCTTAATAGGTTAACTGCAAGACAGAATACCTGTGGTGACAAGGAGTCACTCTGGAATATCCCCCTTTGAATTTTTAGCCCAAGGATAATAATTTGTCCTTTATCATGGATTAATTGCAAAGTGGTCTGCCACTGTTTCATGGTCAGTGTAATGTAGTTGATCGGTGTAGGGTGCATCTTACACATTTTTAAGCAATCTTTTATCTATGAATGTGGTACATTTTTAAGCACTCTTTTATCCATGAATGTGGGATACTATCAAATGCGTTTTTGTAGTCAATCCATTCCCTCCTTAGATTCTTCCCATTTTTACAGTTCTCCACTATGACTTTAACAACAAATGATCCTTTGTTCCATATGACTTTCTTTTATTGTCCTTTTGTTCTATTGCCATAACTGAGTTTTCTTCTAAATGACTATAAACTCTGTCAGCATCAATTTCAGTATTTTTGTGATTCTTTATACATCGTCAGAAGGCAAGTTGGTCTTTAATTTTTAGGGTAGCTTGCAGGTACACTCTTATGTAGGAGCATTGCTTTTTACTGTAGGTAGTCAGGTTGGTGTCAGTTCGGGGTGTGCATATAAATAGTTCTTACTTATGGCTAAATCTTCATGCAAAGATGTTAATACTTTTAATCAGAAGTTAGGTACTACATCTGGGCCTGGGATTTTCCAATTAGAGGCTTTCCTTAACTTTGTTTCAATCTCTCTGGCTGTTACTTCATCCCATTTCATATCCTGTGCCTTAAACTTATTTTTTCTTTTACTTCTTCTATCCATTTAGCATCTTTGTTATGTTCCACATGATCTTCATAAATGCTTCTCTAAAATATATCTATTTATTTTTTTTTGGTGGTCTTTCAATTCCTTTTACCTTGTTTCCCACTTCTCTATAATTTTTTTTGGGTCATCAATAAATTGCTTATTTTGTATTTTTCCCTTATATTTATCTTTATATCTTATAAGTTTTTCTGCCTGGGCTGAGATTTTTAGTTTATTTGCGATAGTGCATGCTAGATCCAGATTTGTTCTAATACTGTGCATTGCTTTTATCACATCTGTCTTTCTAAGTATTTTTGTTGATCTGTTCCCTCTTCTATACTTCTCTAACAGTGACATTTCTTGTCTTAATTGCTTTATAGTTTTCTCTGTTCAATACTTCCATGATGGTATTTGATTTCTCCCCTTCCTTTCCCTCACTGCCCTGTGTTCTTGTGGTAGAACTTAATCAGCTATTAATTTAGCTGCACAGTAATGTATCCTGTTTACTTCTGTTATATCACATGGATCCCTATCTACAGTCCTAATGAGTATGTTCATTTGTTTTATCAAACATCTGACTTTTGGGGTTTTATTGATCTTCTGCAGTCTATTTCTTTATCTCTATTAAATCAAGCAACTCTTCTCTTAGCTCATGTTCTTCTGAATTGAGGCCACATTTTTTTATTTTCCATTTCCTGCAAGCAGTCTATAGAAAGTTTTATAGCATCTTCCTGTGGCACATTGTCTTCAATTTCATCCCCTGCCATCCTTTACTCTGTCATATGGGAACTCACTGACCTATCACTCCTCTACATTGACTGCATCTGAGTTTCCACAGTTTCCTGTTCCTTCCCTTGCTGTTCAGCTTCAAGTGAACATTTCTAATGGTTTCCCGTGGAAGGCTCCAAAATATCTTCATATAGCACCTGACCAATTGCTTCCTGTTCCACTGGTTTCCACTTAATTTGGATGTCGATTACTATATCCTGCTGTGGTGCTTTCTGAATTAGATTTTCTACACTGAATCCTTCACTTTGGAGGTACTCCATTACCTCAGTTTCTATTTCTTTAATTTCCCCATTACTAATCTCATTTTCTGCTTTTCCTCTTTGTCTTCTTGTTTTTTGTATTGTAAAGTTTTCCAAGTCCGGATTCCTTTGCCTGTATTTCTCTTCAACTATGTTTGGTGCTGCTCTTTTTGTATTGATTAGTTTTCCTTTCTCCTTTGCATAGATATTACACCATGTTAAATCTCTTTTTCTTTCCCATATCCATATTTCCTCTTCAAAAGTCTCTTGATCTTCCTGTTTCTCCTTACTTTGGGGACTCATTCCATCATGCTGTAATGTAACCTGTGTTAAACTTTCTACACCAAATCCTTCACTTCGCAGGGACTCCATAACTTAAATTTCTATTTTTTTTTACTTCTACTTAACTAATCTTCTTTTCTACATTGATTCTTTGTGATATTATTTTCTTTATGGCCAAATTTTCCATATCTGGATGCCTTTGCCTGTATTTCTCTTTGAATATCTTGGGGCTTCCTTCTTTATATTGATTAATTTGGGTTTTGCCTTTGCATAAATATTGCACCATATCAAATCTCTCTTTTTTTCCCATGTCCATATTTCTTTTTGATACTTTTCAAAAAATCTCTAGGTTTTGTTGTTTACATTTTTGTACTCCCTCAGATGCTTCTTTTTCAAAATATATTAAAGTTTCTTGGTCTGTATATTGTTTTTCACAAATCCGTTGCATGAACATAAATTTTTGTTTGAGGGTTCTGACAGTTTTTCTTGTGGAAGTATTTTCTTTCCTCTAATTTCTCTCAATATTTTTGTATATTTTGTGTCTGGAAATTCTGGGCTTATTGCATAATAGTAACAATACATAATTTCTTTCTTATCCTCAACAGTCAACTATATCATCTTTATGGCTCTTCTTTGGCCTATCAGTTTCTGTGATTTTTGTGGACTGCTACTTCCTTCTGCAACAAAAAGGCGATCCTCCCCCTGGGTCTGGTCTGGCCCCATAGTAGGAATGTTTTCATATTTTGAGGATTCTACACTATCATTTTTTTTCAGTCCCAGCATCAGTGTACCTACCAGGATTTTTGATCTACTTCTGTCCATTATATATGCTATATAAATACAGCCTATATATGTGTCGTCTTCGTGAGATTTTGTGAAGGTACTCACCAAGACTTGAGGATGAATTCAGTTTCAGCAGTACTATTCTCCTTTGCTTGTTGACTTATCATCTCTCCATTCAGACCCCTTGTTTGCTGATTTATCATGTCTACATTTGGACAGCATTTCTTCTGGCTCAGTATATCTGGCTCAATTTACAATGAGGTCTGCAAACAATTGTGTAATGCCTTTGAGGATGCAGACATAGCTAAATAATGCCTCATGGTTGCCCTTTTCCTGGGAGACCAAATTTACCTCAAATCTGATTTTGGTAGACTTTATTTGTCCTCTGAGTTGTGTCTGTAAGGTACACACTTTAACTACTATACCACAGGGATATCTCTTGCATTATGCCGGGGGGACATTTTTTTGCACCTGTGAGTCATATGGTGCTGCTGAGTGTGGACTGCTCATACTTGCAAACCCCTAAGAAATAAAATTGCCTGACAGCATGCTCGGAGCTTCATCATGATGAGAACCATTGCCTACAATTGTACACTGTGCACCATCTGCTCACCTAAATGAAAACCAGCAACTATGAATTTGGTTTAGTTGTATTGCATTAGTTTACCTGGCTTCTACATTCATTTCTAGCTGACTTTTTTGTGCTGCACACACATGCTAGCATTTGTTTTGTATATCTTCATATGAATCTGCTGACAGCTGGTAAATGTATTCCAAAAAAATTGTTTCCTACCTTTCCTGGCACTAGTTTAGCCCAGATACAGATTTGCTGTATCCAGGACTTTTTGTAAGCTTCTGAGCGGTGCTCTTCAATTTTTCCCTTAGATCTGCTAGTTCTCTGCTCTCCTGCACTTTTTTATTAGTCTAGCACTTTAAACTATTCCCAGTGCCAGAAAGTCTGCTCTTCAAACTTCCCCTTAGAACTAGCTGGTTTCTCAGCAGTAGCACTAAAATCTGAATCCCTGTGACTAGCACTTACTCCAAAACCTGCTGGAAAGCACTAGGAAGCCTTAAACTGATACAAGCATTAAACTCTCCTTGTTAATAAGGAGAAATTAATCATAGGCTCTAAACACCCTATAATTGCAAAGTACCTTGCCAAGGTAAGGGAAAACAGCTCTTGTACTTTACAAAAGAAACACCGACCCAGGCATGTCCAAGGGTCAGCTTCCTGTGATTTCCCCTGTCCACCTGATGAATCTGGGCATACTCGGGCAGTGCAGCAATTGCCTCATGTACACAGACAACCCTCTCCTCCTTCCACCCAACACCACAACCTGCAAGAGATGCACTTACATAGTCAAACTGGAAACAAAGCTCTCTCCACCCAAGATTGTGCTTGACAGTCAAGAGGAGAAGGTTAACACCTGCACTACACCTCAAGCAACAGATGGCCCTTCAAAACTCATGCCACCAACATCCACACATAGTAACACTAAACCCACATATCTGGAGGCCTTAACATTAATGTGCCCAAGCAGCAAGGACCTCTGAAGCTGAAACACAAACAAACACCAATCACAACCAAAGTGTCACAAAGCTCACAACACCAGTGTGCCACCTGACAACAGCCCATAAGGCAAGACAAAGTACCCAACACTTTAGTCATAGGTGACTCTATAGTCAAGCACACTGATGTCCCACTCACCAGGCTGAACAAGGAGAAAATTACAGTCAGCTGCCTGTCGGATGCCAGGATCTGCCACATCACGCATGCACTCAAGTCACTCCACAACAAGTACAAATATGACTCTGTCATTGTCCATGTTGGAGTGAATGACTTGAGACATACCTCCCTGGACTACATGAAAAGAGACATGGAAGAGCTCTCAGATCATGTGGCCCTGGCAGGTATGACCCTAGCCCTGAGTAGCATCCTGCCTTCACCCAGAATGATACCACAGTATAAGGACAAAATGATTGACTTCAGCAATTGGCTAAGTTTCTGGTGTCATTCAAAGGAGATCCAGTATCTGTCTTCCTGGGATGACATGATCGATAAACCATAATGCTTTTCCAGTGATGGTCTGCACTTGTTGCCCCTGGGATTCAGGTTACTGGCTAAAACTTTTACCACCCCATTAATACCTTTTTTAGGCAAGGCTCAAAGGACAAATCCACCACTGTAACAGATATAAGCATGCAAAATCTGAAGGTAATGCTACTCAATGCTAGAAGTCTAAACCTCAAAATGCACTCTCTCAAAGCACTTCTAAAAATAGAGAACATCGATATCTGTGCAGTAACTGAGACCTGGTTCAAGGTTCCAGTGAGCACCCCTGCAATACCAGGCTAAAACTCTTACTGCACTTTTCGGCCACCAAATCAGGACAGAAACACTAAAGGTGGAGGAGTGTCCATATTCACCAAGGATATTCACACCTCCAGGCTAGTTGCCCAATACAATGTATCTGAAATTCTACAGGTGCAACTAACACTAGGTAAGACTGCAATCCAAATTGTAGCTTGCTACAGATCCCCCACCATGCTCCAAGATTCTCACTACACCTTTCTAAACATACTGGAAAATATTAAGATACAACCAAACATCCTAATACTGGGTGATTTCAGCTATCCTGCTATTAATTGGGAAAACTACTCGGGTAACAACACCTTTGCCTAACAGTTCTTGGAATTCATAAATTCCAATGCCCTGGATCATCAAATCCATAGTCCCACCAGGGGCTCAAATATCCTAGACCTGGTCATTACCAACATGGGAGATTGATGCTCCACACCAGTTTTCACCCCCTCATTGGTCAGGTCTGCCCATAAGCTAATCACCCTTGATGTCCACATTCCAACCCCACCCCCCAGTAGGGAAACCTCCATAAAAAACTTCCCCAAAGCTAACCCCATGCTACTCAAGTCAGAAGTGACAAACATCATGACACCCATGCAGAAGGGAACTGAAAGTTCGACTGCTGAATCTTACACTAAGGCACTGTATGAGCACATCCACTCGTGCACGAATCATGCCATTACAAATAGAACCAAGACATTCTCCTCCAAAAAAAAGAAAGCCAGTCTGGTGGTCCCCTGCCATAAACAAACTATACAACAGAAAGAAGAAACTATTGCAGAAAAGAAGAAATCCCAGAATGCAAAACACTCCCTTACCAGCCTCAGTAAGAAGCTGAGATCCCTCATAAAATCCTCCAAAGCTAGTTACAAAAATAAAATTGCCAAAGATTCCAAGGACAACCATAAGGCATTCTATAGTTATGTCAAGAATCTAAATGGCAATGCTCAGATCTGCTCTGAGCTACAACAGAATGACATTAAATATACTTATCCCAAGGATATTGCCAATATCGTGGCAGATCGATTCAGTGCCAACTTCACCCCCCTCTCACCCCCTAAAGGGTCCATCTCAAAACCAAAAGATTGCCAAGTTCCGGTAATCACGGCCACACAGGTAAAAAACACATTCTCCAAAGCCAAGAATACAGCATCCATGGGACCAGACGACATCCCGGGCTGTGTACTACATGAACTACAAAATGAACTGGCACCTCACCTAAGTGTCATAGCCTCACTTCAGGCTTTGTGCCCAATGAGTGGTGCACAGCTACAGTTATCCCACTGCACAAGGGGGGATCCATCTTGGATCCCAGGAACTATTGTACCATCAGTCTGATAAGCCTGTTCTGCAAAGCCATGGAAAGCATTATCATGGAACTTATAAACAAAGACATTGGCAACCTTCAAACACTGGACCCCACCCAGTTTGGTTTCGTAAAGGGCTGATCTTGTCTCCTCAACCTGATTGACTTCTTCGAATCAGTCTCCAGAGCCGTGGACGAGAGCAAGGCAGGCCAAACAGCCTATCTGGACCTCACCAAGGCATTTGACACCATCCCCCCACTCTGGAATTATAGATAAACTTACAAAGCTGGGCATTAATCCCTACATCACTCGATGGGTTGCCAACTGGCTTACTGACAGAACCCACACTGTAAAAGTAGCCGACTCAAAATCCAGCTCCAGACAAGTGACAAGTGGAGTACCTCAGGGTTCAGTCCTGGGACTGCTCCTGTTTGGCATCTACTTCTCTGAAGTACAGGCCAGCACCAAGGGACTCTGGCTAACAAAGTTTGCAGATGACTGCAAACTAGGAGCCATTACTGAATCCCCAAATGATGTGGATAGTCTACAAAAGGGCCTTACAGAAACAGATGCTTGATGCCAGAGCCATGGTCTCAAGCTCAATGCCAAGAAATGTATAGCTATCCCCTTTGGGAAAAAAAACATGTACCCATGAATTACCACATATGTGGGAGTACACCAAACACCAAAAGTGTGATAAGGGACTTAGGGACACAGATGGACAGTGGTCTCACCTTCAATAACCACATTGTTACAATAGTCAGGAAATCCTTCTATGTGGCACACCTCATCATGAAGGGCTTTTCATCCAGAAAAAAAGGAGGTCATTGTCCCACTGTACTCATCCCTCATTAGGCCCATTATAGAGTACAATGCCCCATTTGGTATGTACCTCACAAGACATCTGCAACAACTAGAAAGGCTACAGAAATACCTCACTAAAAGAATCACAAGCCTAAAGCAGATGCCCTATGCTGACCTTCTAAAAAACCTCCAGCTATACTCTCTCGCATATCGCCTACTCAGAGATGATCTCTGCTTAACATACAAAGCCATGTCAAACCCAGAACTGTTGGACATGTTACACTTAAAGAAATACCACATGCTCCAGGGATCTAAACTTTGTCATCATAATGAACAAAACATGCTGGAAAGATAGGTTCCTGACCCAGAGACTCCCCATACTCTAGAATAGACTGCCCATATATGTCAATCTGAGTGCCTCTTTGGCCCTCTTCAAAAGGAACCTTGATGATTGGATGGGAGATAGGAAATTCACCCTGGGGATCACGTCAGTCACCCTGCTAGACAGGGGACCAGGGAAGTAAATATTGTGGGAAGAAATAGCCAGGGAATTGTTATGGCTAGGCTTGTATAGGGCCTAGGGCCATTAGTCTAGTACCAGCCTATGAACCAATGTACTGGAACATCTTCTGTGTGCATTGTCCTTTCCCCATTTTGTATTGTGTTACTGCTCCACTGCTCCATTCTAGGGTGCATGCCAATGTTTATTCTGCATTGCCGCAGACAGAAGACAGATAAGGTTTTTTTGCAGGTAATAATGGTGTGTGTGTGTGTGTGTGTGTGTGTGTGTGTGTGTGTGTGTGTGTGTGTGTGTGTGTGTGTGTGTGTGTGTGTAGAGTACAAGGAGGTTACACTCTTTTTTTTCTGGAGGCAATGCCCTTACTTATGAGATGAGCCATATAGAATGCCCTTCTTACCACTGTGGAGACATGGTGGTCAAAAGTAAGGTTGCTGTCAAACTGTGTGCCCAGGTCTGTCACCACTGAGTGCATACTTAAGCTGTTGCTTTTGATGTGGTAGTTAGCAGGAACATCTCCCTTACTGAAAGGGATGATAATACATTTTTTTACATTGAGTTTAAGGCCATCACTTTGGTACCAATCACTTGTTTGTGTAAGATCTTGTTATTGGATGTTGACATCACATGGAGATTCCATGACCACTCCCAGTTTGCAGTCTTCAGCAAACTTTGTCAGCCATAGACCTTTAGTTTTTGCTTGTACTTCAAAGAAATAGATTCCAAACAGTAGCGGTCCCAGGACTGATCCATGTAGAACACCACTGGTTATAGGTCTTCTGTTGGAGGCGGAGTTCCCTATTTTGATTATATGGGTTCTATCAATGAGCAAGTTAGTGACCTATCTAATGATATTAGGGTTGAGACCTAGCTTGGTGAGTTTGTCAGTGATGATGCCTGAGTGGGGATAGTGTCAAACATCTTGGTTAAGTCTAGGTAAGCTGTATGCACAGATTTACCCTCATCCAGGGCCTTGGTGACTGTCTCAAAGAAGTCCACCAGGTTTAACAGGCATGATTGGTTGAATGGTGTAATTTGTCAAATGCTGAAACAGCCACATTTTGGATGATCAGGTATAAGGTAAGTGAGACTAGTTAGTAATGTCTACTATTGTGTGGGTTTGGGTATGTGTCACATTTCTACAAGTGAAGAGCATTTTGGAGGATTCCTAAGGGCTATAAACAGCAATCCTTGTAAGCAGCAGGACTACTATTCTTTAAAATGCTACAAATATCTATTTTACCATGACAGTGGTTATGTAGTAAGGCCATCTTCAGTGAAGAAACTCTATTCTAAATGTTGACAGCAATTATTGTTTACTTTTAATGTATGAGATCTAAATCTTTCTGACTATGTAACATGCATGATAGGCAAGGGATGGTGACATAAGTGCATACTCTAGTATCTTACTTCTAGCATTTGTATTAATAATTGAAAACTTGAAAATACCTAAAGTATTACAAGAAAAGAATGGGAGGAAAGCCAGAGGACAGTAGAGCATTAAGTGGGACTAAATAAGGGGGGGAAGGTTCCATGCTACAAAAAATGGACAAAATGGACAATAGACCTGACAGAATGTGATTACCTAAAATAATGCAAGAGACACAAAATGTTAACTGATGACATTAATATCATAGGAATGTAAGCTGATTCATATAAAACATGTATTTATTTAATAAAATGGTGTCAAATCATATTTGTACAATCCAGAACAGAAAAAAAAATGTCATTCAAGCGGATATGACAAGTAGGGGCTAAATTTGTTGTAAACAAATATGGCAAAAATGTAGAAGGGAGACAGGACTAGGAATAAGAAACCATTTACATTGTATATGAACATTTAAATCTAATGAAAAGGCAAACTGTGGATGACAGGAGGAACTACTGATAGTGCTACAATGAGTGAGTTTGTTGAGTTAGTACAAGTAGAAAACTTAAACAAAGACTTGCAGACTAGAAAAACAAAAAGGACAATAGAAAATCTCAATTTAGAGCCTGATAATGTGAATAAAGTTATTGGAAAAGAATGCAAGGAACCTTTTTCATTAGTCACCAACAAAAGGAAATGAAGGAAGTCGTTATGGAAAAGTAGCATGCGTGAAAGTTTGGAGTCAGATATCTTTATTACTGGTAACAGCTCAGGATGTATAAAGGTATGAAATGACATACAAACAGAGCATGCAGAAAAACAAAGTGCTTCTTATAAGTCATTCAGTGCTAAAGGGGGTGACTGCTTTATTACAATGAGTAAGAAGGAATCTAATTACAGTTTCTTGCTCAAGGTTATGAGACAGAGCAAAAGATACTGAATATTTATGCTACCTATTTTTCTTAAAGAGATGTAACAGTTGTGGAGATGATGATGCAATGAAACTAACAAAAAACAGCACTGCTAACTTCAGAGTCGATCATTCCATCTGTTAAAGGTAGAATCAAACAAAACAATTAGAAAAAAGGCTTATGGGCAGAAGCCTGTGTTTCTCATGCTAAATATACTCAGTGACTGCTCACTGTTAGAAACATGGTTCATAGGTTCGTAGGTTAATACCAGTGTATTAATCCAGAGGACTTATTAGTAGCCTAGCCACAATATCCCATATCATAGATACCCATTGACCTGACTAATTTATACCTAGTTTCAACTCTTTCAATGATGTTTGAGGGGCTAGACCAAATGTGTACTTATGATTGCCTATCCATTCGTCCATGTCATGGTTAAAGAGGGTCAGGGAGCTATATTGCTTTATAAACAAAGGAAATCTATTCCAGAAAAGAGGAATTTTTTGGTATATATCTATCTTACCAGCAAGTCCTATTTATTGTAGAAAAGCACAGGCTAGTTACCAACTAAAGGATTCCAGTAGAAGAAGCACAGAATATTCAGGATAAAGCTATGAAATCCACCACGAAGTATAAAACACTTTATTCACCACAAGTAAAACGAACAAGCGCTTTCACATACACCGAGTATGCTTCATCAGGTTACAATATTCAAATGAAAACCTTCAGCTTATATACTCTACTGAGTCATTTCATTGATCAATTAAACATTATTCCTTCTGTTGATAATTATATAATTAGACCATTAAAACCATTATACATGGATTCACTCATTTAAAGCAACAGCTACGGAAATTGTCTTAACTCAGCTTATGAATATGGAACTTCGCTGTTATAATAATATATTACAAATTAAAAGCAATAATTATTATACATATGTAAATATACATAACTTCAAATTCTAAAACTTCATACATTACATAGTGCTATATTATATCTTATTAGAGCACTAACATAATGTATATCAAAATATAATACAGATAAAATCTATAATAAAATCTATAATGAAACTGTTCTGCTAAATCAACATATTATAAACATATGGAATTGTAAAATTGATAAATAACTACATATAACCGTATAGACACTGAGGGTATGCTATATAATATATCTTACTATATGACATATATAATCTGTTGTTAACAAATGAGGTCCTATATAATACATTTACACATCTGTGAGACTAGTGCAGTATGTATATATATATATAAATAGTATATAGTCTTATGGAGATATTTTATCCAATGACTATCATGATGTTGCTTCAGAACTCAATACCCATATATAAATATTCAGCTGTAAAACAATTATGAAAACTATATATAGAATAAGGTGTGTAGTCATCTTATCAAAAGATGTAAAGTACTATCAATAAATAAGTAGTAAACTATGTGACATCATAATAGTTCGATATATAATGCATAGATATATTAATAAGTTGATCTTAAAATATTATCCATTAGTTATCTACGTGCTTCTAATATTGGTTTTATACTGGTACTAATATTTAATCCGGGTTCTATATGGGCTCGTAGTTTAAAAATCCAATCTAGCTCTATTTTAGCTAGTGTGTTCATTTTGTCACCTCCTCTAGCCAAAGGTTCAACTACTTGTAGCACTCTGAATTTAAAATGATGATCTTGATTAGTGCTAATATGTTTTGCTAAAGCATTTGTAAGATTCATCTTTCTGATGTCATAAATGTGGTTGTAAATACGGTCTCTTAGTCTTCTTGAAGTGAGACCCACATAAAATGCTTCACATTTCTCACAGTTGGCTAGGTATATTAAGTTGGTTGTGTTACATGTGGCATTTATCTGGAACCTGTAAGTATATTTCAAAAATGGTGACGTAAACTCATTCCCAATATTAATGAATTTACACATATTGCACTTCCCACATGGCCAGGTGCCCTTCTTACAGCCAACATTTCTAATTTTTCCAATTGTATTTGAATTCTTAATCATTCTATCTTTGCACAATAACCTCTTCAGGTTCATCTTATTCTTAAACCTGAAGTGAGGGATAGGTCCCACTAAATCTTTAACACCATTTTCCATTAAAAGGATATCCCAGTTCCCTTTTATAATTTCTATAATGTTATGTATGTCATTCGAATAACTCAATGTGAAGGCTAACCTAGCTTCGTTAAGATGTTGTTCAGAAAACTGCTGAGTACTTCTATCATATAGCTGTTTATTTCTTATTCTACCATTATTTCCATTACAAGATCTATTTAAAAGGCTATGGGGATATCCCCTGTCTATTAGTAGCTTATCCAATAATGCAAGTTGTTTGTTTCTCTCATGTTCATCAGTGCATATCCTATTGATTCTGGCTCTCTGATTTTGTACTATGTTGGGAAATATAAATCGGGGGTGCATACTACTATGGTTCAGAATCGCATTCTTCCAACAGGGTTTCCTATATAATTGCGTAATGAGTGTATTACTAGTATCCTTCAATATAGTTATATCTAAAAAATCAATCCTATCATAGGAAAACTCTATGGTGAATCTCAAAAAGTCAGTCGTTGATTCCAAATATTCAACAAATCCATTTAGCATTGACTGTTCACCCTTCCAAAATATTAAGATATCATCTACAAAGCGTCTATATAAGACTATATTCTCCATATAGTGGCTATTAAATAGATGCTTAGATTCCCAATAGTGCATGACAATATTGGCGTAAGAATTTGCACATGGGGTGCCCATTGCAACACCCCGTGTTTGCATATACAGATGGTCTTTGTCCTTGAACATGAAAACATTGTTCTCTAGGACTAGAGACAGTAGTGTGCATACCAAATATTGCATGTCACTATTCAATGATTTCTCCTCTAGTAGAACCTCTCTCACTGCCTCCACTCCATAATCATTAGGTATCACTGTGAACAGATTTTTAACATCCAAAGATACTAAAATTAAATTCGAATCATCACTTATCTGAGGTACTATTCGTTGTATATCATCAAGTAGTGTATAGGTGTTATTCAAGATAGTGGGTATCCTCCTGGCTACAGGACCTAATTTACATTCAACAAACTTGGATATATACTCAGTCACCCATTTCTCTCCCGCTACAATGGGTCGTAAAGGTGGGGGGAATTCCATTTTATGTATTTTTGGGAGACCTTTTATGTTAGGCACATTAGGTGCTTCAATCAAAAAATAATCATATAGTTGTTTAGGGATTAATCTACACATGAGTAGATCATATAGCATATCATATACAGTATTAATAATCTTAAATAACTTATTAATATCAATCTTACAGTACTTCTCAGTATCATTTAACATATTAAGCATCAATTTATCATAAAACAAAGTGTCCAAAATCACAATGCCTCCACCTTTGTCAGCTGGTCTTATGGTCAATAATTCATTCTTAGATAAGTTCTGTAAGGCTTGAAATTCTCCAGAATTTAAATTATAAAATACTTTAGCATATCTTTTCCCTTTACTCATATCTGAAGTATATTTATAAAAGTCGTTCTCACATTTCTTTATAAAACATTGTATACTGGGGAGCACTTCAGGTATGAATGTGCTCTTTTTCTTGAAATGCATATCAGTATCTAAGTCATTGCCTGTCATTTCATCTTTAAATAACAGTTTCAAAGACAGAGTTCGCGTGAACGTTCGTAAATCTATTAAAAGTTCAGTTAACTTACTACTCTGTGATGGTATAAAGGATAATCCTTTATTTAACACGCTCATTTCATTAGTCGTAAGATTTTGGCTGGATAGATTAAATACCAATTCATTCTTTAGCGTTGTTTCCTCCATTCTTCCACGGTTTCCCCCGAGAACTTGCGCTTCCTTCTGCCTCTGCTGTTCGACCTCATTCTGTTCTCCTGCCGATAACGAACTGGTAAAGGTAAAACCCTTGGGCTGTTATGGCCGTAGGTAGCTTTGGTCTCGCTCCATTAGATACGGAAGTCAACAGAGCCTCCTTATTCGGAGGCGGAGTATTATAAGCGTCTGTTCCTATTGGTTGTGTACTCTGTTCGTTACTAGGTATACGACTCTGAAAGCCACTTCCCATGGACGGTGCTGTAGCAGTTAAAGTGGAAATATCTTGTGTAGCAATTTCAGCGTTAGCATTAGATGTAGGCATACGTTTAGTTTTCTCTGCATAAGATTCAGATGGGTTGGTAGTGTTCGTCCTTGGCCAGACAAAAATCTGGCCAGACACAAAATCGCGATAGTCTCTCATAAGTTTCTTGTGCTTCAGTTGTTGCAATCTATCACTGAACGCTAACACTTGTAGAAACATACCTTCTAATTTTTTAAGATGTATTTCCCCTTTAAAACGTTGTAGCAGTTCAGTATGTATCTCGTCAGCTTTTTCAGTAAGTTCTTTCTCAATAGGGGTGAAATATTCAATAAGTAAATGAATATATTGCTTACTAAAGCTGATATTCAACTCTTGCCACTTCTTCAGCAACAGCGGATGTGTTTCCCCATAAGTAGGCATACATAGGATACGCATGCCTCTTGGAATGACATTAAAATGTAGGCATGCCTCAAGGTGCCGTCTCTGCCAAACAAGTCTATTAAGTTTATACAGTACATTTTCGAGTTCTCTTAAATTCTCATAGAACTCTTTATGTATCGGTACAGTACCTACTTCGTTAGTAGTAGGGAGATGTAATTCTAACCCCAATAATGGGTTAACTTGTTGTGAGATGACATCCTTCCATTTCGTGGTATGTTGCATTGGGGTTGGATTATAGTCAAGTTCGACCGGTATATTTTCCATCGTGTGAAGGTAACAGCACCAAAACCAATGAGTAATGTAGAAAAGCACAGGCTAGTTACCAACCAAAGGATTCCAGTAGAAGAAGCACAGAATATTCAGGATAAAGCTATGAAATCCACCACGAAGTATAAAACACTTTATTCACCACAAGTAAAACGAACAAGCGCTTTCACATACACCGAGTATGCTTCATCAGGTTACAATATTCAAATGAAAACCTTCAGCTTATATACTCTACTGAGACATTTCATTAATCAATTAAACATTATTCCTTCTGTTGGTAATTATATAATTAGACCATTCAAACCATTATACATGGATTCACTCATTTAAAGCAACAGCTACGGGAATTGTCTTAACTCAGCTTATGAATATGGAGCTTCGCTGTTATAATAATATATTACAAAATTAAAAGCAATAATTATTATACATATGTAAATATACATAACTTCAAATTCTAAAACTTCATACATTACATAGTGCTATATTATATCTTATTAGAGCACTAACATAATGTATATCAAAATATAATACAGATAAAATCTATAATAAAATCTATAATGAAACTGTTCTGCTAAATCAACATATTATAAACATATGGAATTGTAAAATTTATAAATAACTACATATAAACTACATATAAGTCCTATTTATTTTTTGTTGAAAGTTATCTCTTGAGTGGGTGTTTAGGATGTTAGATTCCTCTATGTGTAGGAGGTTACATAGAACTCGATCCTTTAAAGTTATGTAGGCTATACAGAGGTCATTATCAAGGCTGCAGGTCACAGAAGAGACAGAGAATGCTTTAATGCAGTCAGTTTAACTCCTGAAAGGACTAGCCTTGAGTATCTCAATGAGGAAATGCTTTTTTCTCTTAAGGCGGGTCACATGTTTAGACAGGTAAATACTAAAGGAGCCATTGTTCTCTGTTATGGGTTGATGAGAGAAGAATAGGGAGGAATGATACCCCTAGCAATTAGTTGGCTAGGTAAAAGGATTTCCTAACAGCAGTGGACACAGGTCTATATTATACACTCGAAGTTTCAAAATTCGAACCAGATATAATCGACACCATATGAGCAAAGTTTGAAACATCGAATATTATAAAAAAGAAAAAAAAAACTTACCTAAACGGTCTGAGCGGGGGGGGCAAGCCCCACTGCACCCCCCACACCACTGCTACTTGAATATACTAACTCCGAGATCGCACTTCAGAGCAGAAAAGGAAAATCTTTCCATTCTATGCTGGATGGAGCCATTTGTTTTAACCTTTGAACTTATAAAAGTTCGATCGTATGGTGTTGACCATGTAACATTCAAACTTTTACAAGTTCGAGGTTATAATAGGAACCTGTGAATATATGGTGATCAAACAATAGTTTATTGTTGGTGAAGGTACTTAGGTCCCTAAAGAATGAGTCAGCTTTCAAAGTGGTTTCACCTCTGTAGTAGATGCACTGGTGCCCTGTTTTGCCAAAAGATATAATTATTTAATTTGAAAAAAAAATACCCACATCTTTCACTGTGGCTAATTTCACCTTCAATGGGACTCTTTCCTAGTTCACAACAGTGCACATGCTGTGCCATGAAAGGAGTCTGTGACTTGGCATGGGCAACCAAGCATCTCTTCCAGGCATGCATTTAAAATACTTTTACTATCTCTAAATATTCTTCATTGCACAGGAATTACCTGTTTCTCTTATCACATCCACAGCAAAATCATGTATATTAAAATGTATATTGCTGTCTTTCCACACATGATGTCACAGCTTCTTAAGATGATCTTTCCACAACCACCAAACCCAGTGTCCCACTTTCACACTCACAACCTGGTAGCCAAAGAACCAGACTGTTCCCTCCCCTGCATCAGCCACTGTTTACAGCACTGATTCTGCAAGTTCATAGATGCATAGGTAAGTACCAGGCTAGCTGCCCTTGCAGGCCATTTTAAGTCTATCCAGTTTTCCCTTTTGTGTTTCAATTAACCTATCCCATTTGGTTAGAGATATGCCTTACCCACCACATTGTCGATAATTATATATTACCCCTAATAAGTATAACTGGAATCATATCATAGATAATATGAGGGGGCACACAGATGGTTTAAAACATTTAGGAGCTCCCTTTGTGCATTAGTAGCACAGAGGGAAGTCCTGGGTTAAATTTTATGTTTTCTTACCAAGATCCAAAATTTTCTTTTAATATTGACCGGATTAACTTTGCTTTACGTGAATGGGGAGCCTGTTCCAGAGCAGTAGTATCCTCTGCGAGATAAACCTGTCCTTCCAAAATGTTCTGCTGATATTGCAGAAGGGGTGCAAATCCCTATAGAGAGTATTTCTGATGCATTTTGACTTGCTGATGTGCAGTGAATCCATCAGTATTTGGTCAGAGGATACCTTGTATGCCAGACATGGGTCACCTCTTAGCAGTCTGTAGGAAACTGAGTATAGTGACAGGGCTTTGAGGCTGTCCATGTAGTACATGCTGTTTAGGCCTTGTATCCTTTTAGTAAGATACCCCATGGGTGTTCTTCCATTTGTTGCATGTGTCTGAAGTGCATTACATCATTTTACAAGCCAATAAAATGCATCACTGCATATACTCTTTAACTAGATATAAAACATATAACAAGATGAGTAGTAAGTCCCTCCGAAAGTATAAAACACAAAATGATTTAGTTCATACAAAAATTCTTAGAAACAGCTGCAGCATACTAAAATAAATTAACACCATGGATAAAACAACTAATGAAAAAGGAAAAGAAAAAAATAAATATTTGGGAAGAAAAAAAGATACTACAAGATGTCAAGAAATCAAATGAGTGTGATACAGCTAATGACATGGAAATGTCATCACGGAGAAATAATGAGACAGGTATAACCTTGCAATCAACATATCTACCCTAAAGTCATTGTAGTGAGTAAAGGAAAACAAGCAAGTGTAATCCCCTCAGATTACGTTGTATCAAATATTTATTAACCAAAGCTCAATAAATGATGAAGATCCCCAGGAGATAACTCAGACCAATGGAGAATAAGACCTCTGTAAAAACAGAAAATATAAGAGGAATACTTTAGGGAAGAACATTTTACCACCTGAACAGTGGCTTGAGATAGAAAAAATATGGAAATATATCAAGCAGTTGTTACTGATTCGAGTGAGGCTATTAGTTCCAACCTGTTTGCATAACCAAATATTTAAAAAAAACACTTGAAGGAAATTGCATTAATAACACTGTGGGTAACCGAAATTCAATGCAGACATAACTCAGAAGTAATTGCATTAAGATACTCAGTAACATCACTACAAAGTAATTAATTGCCATTAACAAAGAAAGAGTAACTAAGACTTACTAAAGTTTTTTGAAATGGTGAAATTACATATCAGTATGTCATAATATGTACTGGAGTCAATGAAATGCAAAACATACCATTATATCATGTGAAAAAATAAGAGAGCAGTTGGTGGAATACCTATTTTTGTAAAAGTTAAAAACAAAGTACTGTCTTATGAGACAAGATAGTATATATCAATCGGATAAGACAACTGTATATGCAAAAATCAGTGGACATACTGGGAAGACATTATACATGATTGCAGAATTTTAAGATACATTTCACTTAAGCTACTTTGAGCCAAAGTTTGTTAGTGGATAAAAGGGAGAGATAGCAAAAGCTTTTTTAGGGGTGACCATACCTCTCAACCATACCGAATTACTCAGTTTTTACTGAGTTTTGGGGTCTAAATGAAGGGGTGCTACGATTTCCGAGTGGCACCCCTTCATTTTCGATTTCTTTCATTTATTTTTTTAATGTTTTCAAATACCGAGCTGTCAGAGCTGATGTCATCACATGCACGATGATGTCAGCTCCGTCAGGGCTACCAGCCAGTTGGAATTGAGCTAAAGGAGCTCACATTGTCATTTTCGGATGGTCTGGCTGCAAATGTGAGTGGGAACTCTGGATTATAGCCATTTGTTTTAACAGCAGCACTCCAGCCATTCGTTCTGGATTACAAATGCACAGATGGGGAATTAACAGCAACAGCAGGCCGCTTGTTTCAGATTACAAATGCATGAATAGCCACGCTCATTTGCCATTTGATTTGGACACCCGTTTTGTATCAAGTTTGGATTAACTGTGTGTGTGTGTGTGTGTGTGTGTGTGTGTGTGTGTGTGTGTGTGTGTGTGAGACTGCATAGACCTTGTTTTACACCAAAAAAGGTTCCTGCACCCTTTTGTGGTCAGCCAGTCCTTTGGCCCTGGTTACTTAGTATATTATTGTGTGTAGTGCATTCAAGTGTTACATATTTCTTCAGTTTTGGTCACTAGTCTTATGGGTAGCACAGTTTTTGCCATGATAAGTAGCTGATGTTAAACATTGGGTCATTGTTTATGCGAAACCACCACAGATCACAGGCACTTGTGGTTTGCTGTGCTGCAACCTGGATGTCCACTGTACGTGCAGATTCGGTGGTGTTACACCCACCAACTTGTTACTGCCAGGTAGTAGTAGTAGTTAGTCTGTTGCTACTAGAAACGGTGGTTTCTGAATGTGTGCGAGCTTTCAAGATGTTTTTGCTGGGGACGTGGTTTGCCTTTATTAGAAATGAGGATATGGGATGTTGTGTTAACTAAGTGGGAATTCAGTGGTTTATATGTCAGCCCTTACATTTTAGTGACATACAGGAGAAGGAAGTAATTTTTAAAGAAAAGAAAGCATTAGTGATGAAAAACTGTTATGGAGTCGAGAGGGAAATGGTTATCTTTTGAATAGTCTTAATGCTTGTCCTTTGTTCTATAAGTTTCAAATTTTCTTTTATGTTGCGTTCTTGGCCCACAGATTTATTGATTTTTTTAAGCAGTCCTGCCTGCTTGATGACAATGAATTTGTTGGTTTTATATAACTTGCGGTTTCTTTGTGGGTATAATAAAGTTGAACAAGGTAAAGGCACAAATCAACAGGAAGTATAAGCATAGATTAAGTAGGGCTTCAACAGAGCAAAGACTGGCTAAAAAGTCTGTACAAAAGTACACTTGCTTACATGGTAACAAAGCTGGTAGCATAATCATGCCTCTCAACTGTACAGATTTTCACAGAATGTCCAGATTATTCTCTCCTATTTTTGGTCCATTTTTCATAAATGTGTGTTTTTTGGCAAATTAATGGCAAATCATTAAAGATTAAAGTTAGAAAATAACCATAGACATTTGAGTTTCAGACTTCATACCCTTCATATAATTCATGCTAATGCAAAACTTGTTATTCTATCAACTTTCTAAGTTTGTAAGAGCAGTATTTAAAAATTGTCCCTATTCTTGGGCCTTTGTCCCACTTTTGTTTATGACTTTATCCAGATTTCTTGCTCTAAGTGGTTGAGAGGTATCGGTGTGTGTGTGTGAGATTTACTTAATGGCAGCCTTGTGGGTGAGCATGCAGGCATTACAGAGCTTGACTGTGTCATTACTTTTATTTTTACTTAATGGCAGTCTTTAACGGCATGCAGGCATTGCAGCTTCCAGTCTTTGCTTCCTTCAGACTGTGTTATTTAATGATACCTAATAACTATGAACCTGTTATCAGTTTGCCATCCATTCTCTATTGCAATATTACTAGTTTATTTTTTTTAATCTAACGTAGGTCATTTATTCCTGAAGGGCAACAACAGACACTTTATTTGTAGCTGAAACAATGAAATATAAAGTTGTTTGCTAGCAGTAACTTCTTCATTAGTTACAGATCTTACTGCTCTCTTTAATGTGAATTATCTATATGACTTTAACTTCTGCAGAGACTGTGCTTGAGCCATATTTTGGTTACCTCTTCAGTTTGCATTTGAAAGTTGGTATCCCACAATTCCATTGAAGTGGGTGGGGTTACACAATTACGTA
>NC_056741.1:1548796790-1548871790 GCF_019279795.1 Protopterus annectens
TGGAGAAGGGGATAGATCATGAGTTCCTGTTTAGAGCCGTAGATATTCGCTATAAGCAAAAGAGAGGGGGTGATAAAAATAACTCCTTGGAACTACATGAATATGAGTGGATTGTACTTTTAAGTGCTGACTGAAATCCTGGACTTAATACTGCAGTTAGTATAAAAACAGTTTTAAAACTGAGAAAAATGATGCTGAAATGAATATATTCTGGTATCGTCTCCCAGTAAATGTTTCAACCTTTTGTTTACATTTTTCAAATTATGGATGGGAAAGCTTTCAGTGGTATGCTATGTGGATAGCATACTTCTTTAAAGTTTTTTTTAATGTGTGTTTTTAAATTAATTGAATGCGTATTTTGATTGGCTGTGTCTAAATGAGGTTTGTATTTAAACTTGTTTCTACCACTCCTTTTTATACACACTGAGGAAGAGTTACTACTCGAAAGCTTTGTGGATTTTACAATAAATTGTGTTTATTCTACTTGAACTCTCTGCGTGTCTGCTTTTTTGAAGTTTTTTTTTAATCTTGAGATCCTAATACTTGCCATCTATTGTAGATTCATTCCTTAGCCTGCTACTCTATCTGTAGAATCAAGAATCATATCAAAAGTAGGCAATGAGAAAACACAGTAATGAAGTTGTGCTAAAAGGCCTTTCCCAGAGTTTTCTCAATTACAGATTCAAGGTAATCTTTCAGCTTTTCTAAAACACAGTCCACAGAGTATGACTGCAATTGGAATAGGTGAACAAAATAAGAACCATCTAGTCAAAGATTGAAGAGAAGAAATTACTTTGTCCAGTACCTCTCAACTGTCCCTGATTTTCAGGGACGTCCCTGATTTTGACTCAAATTTTGGCTCTATCCCTCTTAATCCCTCCTAAAACTAGTGACTTTTGGAGGAAAGGTGGTGAATTACACTTAATGAATAATGACAATAATTAAGAGTTATAGACTTCTTTTACTTCAGAAAATGTGCATTAATTCATATGCTCTGATTCTGTCAATGTTTCAAGTTAATAGCACTAATATTTTAAAAGTGTCCCTGACTGTCCCTGATTTTTTTCTTGACTTGTCCCTGATTCTGTTGAAATTTGTCCCCGATTGGTTGAGAGGTCTAAATGTCCACTCCATGTAAAGCCTTCAACTCTTTATAAGGGACCAAGATGGAATAGTGTTGCTGACTGAGGGATCTACGCTGGACAAACCAGTTTACATAGGTTCATTGGTGGTTACTGGGTTATTGACCCAAAGGTCTTTATAAGCCTAGCTGTGTGTGCCCAATATAATACTAGAGAAACCCAATATAAAGGATCTTGCCTAAACTCGAGATCTTAGTTAGCAATGACTGCCCATATCTAGGAGGGTCATAGGTGAAATCCCCAGCAGGAATTTATGGTTTCCCATCCAGTCATACAGGCTACACTTAAACAGGGACATACAGGGGCTTTGTTTGATGTGAATTTATAGCCTATTCCAGAGGAGTGGCAACCTCTGAGAGATATATCTGTCTCTCCAGCAGGTCCTATATATGTCGCAGGCCAGGTTAAGGTCCCTGGAGTGGGGTGACCCTTGTCCCATTTGACTTGTGGATGTGCAGCATTTCCATTAGGTTTGGAGCCGAGATTGCTCTGTAGGCCAGGCACAAGTCTTCTCTATGTAGTCTGTATGCTACTGAGTACAGTGACAATGACTTCAGTCTGGCAATGTATGACATGTGCTGTAGATCCTGAATTTTCTTGGTTAGTTGCAGCAAGTGCCTGGTGAGGTATATACTAACGGGAGCATTGTACTCAATTACTGGCCAGAAGAGGGTCGAGTACATGGGTTTTATGACCTCTTTTTCTAGTGAGACAATACCTTTGCTAATGAGGTGGCCGACGAAGAATATCTTCATTACCACAGTAGACATATGGTGGTTAAAGTTTAGGCTACAGTCAACTTGCGTTCCCAAGCCTCTCATACTAAGTTGTTACTTAGGGTATTATTATTTTTATGATAGTCTGCATGGATATCGTTTTTACTGAATGGGATGATAATGCATTTTTTAGCACTGAATCTGAGTCCATGGCTTTGGCACCAGTAATTAGTTTGTGTAAGTCCCTCTTGACATCATCTGGGGAATTCAATGAGTGCTCCTAATTTTCAGTTGTCACCAAACTTAGTCAGCCACAGCCTCTCTGTTTTGGCCTGAACTTCTGAGAAATATATTGCAAACAATAGGTGGCCCAGCACTGACCCCTGTGGAACCCCACTGGTGGCAGGTCTGCTGGTTGAGGTAAAGTCCCCAACTTTGACTGAGTGTGATCTGTAACATATAAGAATACGTTTTGGTATGCTTACTCAAGCTATTACTCTACTCCATCAGTGGCATCTTCCCTGTTTGGAGCAAAGGGAGATAAATGTGTGAATGCCTTCAGTGCAGATCATCTTTTAAAGCAAGTTTTACAATGTGCAAGATCCGCAGTTTCTAATCCATCTTGCTCAGACAGTGATTAGGGTGTTTATGGGTAAAGGCAGCAGAGTTATAGACCAGTTCATGGTTGCTCTGAAGGTAAGAATATCTCCAAAGGAGGGGGTTATCAAGATGGGAGGTGCAGGAATGAGATGTTTCACTATCTTCGTCTGTGTCTGAAATGAGGAATTCTTGATCCTCAAAATTCCCTTCTAAGGACACTGATGGTTAGGATGATCCTCCCTTTTCCCCAGCTACATAAATGAGTGGTATGGCCTCAAGCAATATGACAGCTGATAAGGAAATGGCATCACCTGAGGAAGCCAAGGCGCATGAGAAAAAATCGGTCATGAGATGCCTATATAGGGCTTGGTATAAGATTACTCATATGACAAGGTTCTGGCCATCATCCTAGACTTATCAGCATTGTAGGACTTGCAGGATCCTCACTGTTAGCCAGAGAGTTACAATCAACCTGGACAAGGGGAAGAGGATAGCAGAGTACATTCAAACATTAAAGTTCATTAGAGTATGCAAGGTCTCACACCACATGAAATGAATGGGGTGCAGTCATGTTCTGGATGACTGAATATGGAAGAGGCAGTATGGACAACCCAGGATATATCTGTTAAATGCAATTGCTAGGGTGCATCTTCTATAGTTCTCCTATCATTAGACATGAGAACTATGATATTGTTCCCTTATTTACTAAAAGCACACAACTCACAAGGACCATGAACCTCCCTCATGAATGATCTTGAGAGGAGACATGAATAACTGGACTCTGCATCCTGTGTCTTATCTTACTATTTAGGCATCAACATGCTGTCAAATGAAGGACTGTTCTGCTGGTTGACTCACCACCATCTTCAACAACTGCCATCTTTTATTTTCTTTCTTTCTTTTCCATTTGTTAACCAGGTTGGTAGGTAAGCCCACAGACACTTTTCAGACATTACCCACGTACATCATACGGATATTTCAAAACAAATCATACACATATCATATTAAATGTTAGATCAATTGAGACAAGATTTTATACACATATAGCTACACTATCTCATGAAACTTCTAAACAAATGAAAATAGCCGTAAAAATACAAAATAATAAAAAACAAACGGCTAAAAACACAAAATGACTTTATTACATAAAAATCCAGCTGATAAGCGCTTTCATTCCCTTCATGGAACTTCTTCAGACTAAGTTGTATAATGAACAAACTTATTTAAATACTTAATAACAATAACATGTGACCCAAAGCACTTAATGCCTTAACCCTTTCCTGATTTGCCAGCCATATTCTCAGCAATTCAGTTCATCTTCTTCATCAAACCTATGATCAAAACCACTGACTTCATCAATTATTACAAATTTAAAGCATGCCTTATTTTTCCTAACAAATGTTTTTGCTTAACATGTTTTGCCAAGGCATTGCTTACATCAATCTTGCCTACTGCTCTTATATGTTCATTCACTTAGATTTGATGCAGAAGATGAACTGGAATGAGAGAATATTGCTGGCAAATCAGGCTGAACGCATGTGTATACCCTGGTTTAAATGATAGGGAAAACTTTAAAGTTGTACTTAGAAGAAAAGGGTCAAGGCATTAAGTGCTTTGGGTCATGTTATTGTTATTAAGTATTTAAATAAGTTTGCTCATTATGCAACTTGGTCTGAAGAAGTTTCATGAAGGGAATGAAAACACATATAGCTACCTTGACAAGAATAACAATGAAGCAGTAGGTTGACACTTGACAATATTGCATATAGCTTCAGAGATTATTTTAAAATACAAAATAATAAAAAAAAAATAATATGCAACCTTTAACAATGTGACACAAGAGGATGCAGCCCTTGCTATGACCCAGTTGACCAGAATTTGACTAATGGCTTGTTGTTGGATGATCAGGTAAGATGAGGGTGGGAAGGAGTAGCTTTTTGCCAGCTTACCTGTTCTGGGAGGGAGGGAGGAAAGGATTTTTGTACATGATTAGACACATAACTGGTGATTGGGATAGCATTAAGATCAGGGCACAAATTACTAATAGCATTTCATTACTCTAGTAGTAGAATATATGTTGTTCTGAACTGATCTGCTATTCTGTTTTAGAAGAGTAATGTCTGTATTTATCAACTAGATATTGCATACGGTGGTGCAGCGGTTAGCATTGTCACCTCATAGCAAGAGGTTCTCCGGTTCGATCCTCGGCTGGGTTGCCTTCAGTGCAGAGTCTGCATGTCCTCCCTGTGGTCGCATGGGTTTCCTCCAGGTGCTCTGGTTTCCTCCCACATCCCAAAGACATGCTGTAGGTGGATTGGATTCTCTAAATTGGCCCTAGGTGTGAGTGTGCGCATGTGTGTGCCTTCCGTGGAAGGTTGAGTGCCAGGCTGGCAACTCAACACTGTAAAAATTCACTGGCACTCATGAGCAGACAGATGATCCGCTGTGGCGACCCCTAACCGGGAAAAAGAAGAATATTCTTTTTAAATGTAATGAAATTGTTAGCATTTCTGATTCTCTGTGACAAAGATTTCCAAACTGCAGGGGCTAGGATATAAAAAAATCTTTTCACCTGTAGCTCTAATGAAGGGCAATCTCACCAGAGTTTTATTTTTGTTGATATGTGGGTGAAGGGAGTAGGAGGTTCCCCTGTGTCTGAAGTTATTTGTTAAGGGTGGTGAATTAGATCAGTTTGTTAGCTTGAGTATTAGACAGTTCAGGAAAAGAGTTCTTAAACTATAAACAATCCAATTAGCATACCTGAGTGTATATAAAGGTGCTCTCCCATGTTGGCAAGGGACATAAAAGGACAGATTCTATGGACTGCTGCAGGTGGTAGCTTTTTTGCACAGAGTTTTGTGTAAACACTAGTAAGCAGTATAAAATATTAGTCATCAATGTTGGGATCACAGGGGCATTCCTAGTATCTCTTGACAGTATATTGGAATACTTATTGGCTACCTTTTGCTTGTCCAAAGTCTGCTCTAATATATATTCTGTGTGAGTACAGAAGTAGGCTTTTGGAAAAGTATAATGAATAAATGTTTTTGTTGTACAACTATTTAAAATGGAACTCCCTGTATGACTGTAATACATATTTTTTTTATCATTATTAATTTTTAATTTAAGTTATTTCTTGACTGGGTAACAAAGGTTACCCCTACTCAGGAACAAGCTTCCCATCCATGTGAAGGAAAGCTCATCACTAACCCTTTTCAAATACATCCTGGACCAATGGGTGGGCAATAACAAATTTACCCCTTGTTTGGCACTTACGTCCCAAATGGACATGGGCAGCCTGAGAACACTTGATGAGTTCAAGCCTATATCATAACCATAACATTCCTAGGGAGTATTGACACATCAACAACATTTTGGTAAATCTGGGGTAAACTTGGCACTGTTCTCACAAGTGGTATAGAGAGTAGTGGTGCAGGTCCTGGCATGTAATCTGATGACCACAGAGGACCAAGGAGGATTTAGTTTCCAGGTGTGAATGAATTTCCATACTCCTAAAACCTGACAACATTGACCTTTTCCAGAGTGACGGAGGAGTCTGCTTAAGTGACATGCTGAGACTCAGACAGCTGGTAAATGACGATGAAAAGAATCAAAGCCTGTTCCTGGGCACACGAGCAGCTCATTAACAGGTCAGGGCTTTAGTCCCCTTCGCTAACTGCAAAAATGGAGTCTGTTCTGGCTTCAAAGACAATAGTGGTTGTGTTTTTGCAATTTATGACTAGACCTATCCATTTTTACTTGAAGTCCTTCTATAGTTTCTTTATAATTTTAGGTAGTGATTTATCTGAAGTAATAATTACTATGTTATCATCAACATACAGAGTACAATTTACCATGGGTTGAGCTGAAATTATATTATTTATGAAAACAGAAACTAACAGAGTTCTAAGAAAAGATCCTTGTGGGATGCCTGCTGATAAGGTTCCACTCAATGTTTTATTTGCATCCATGGTAAAGAGAGTAGGTATTTTACAAAGATGTGCTTAAAGCTACATTAATGCAATGTCACCGATCCCAACATTACTTAGGTCTTCTGTAAAACTGAGTTATTTTCTAATACAAAGGCATGCTTTAAATCTATAAAGTGGGATCCTCAAAGCTTACCTCTTTCTAAAACTTAATAAATATAACTGGTTACTGCATATATGCCAGCTTATGTATTGAAACACTTCCAAAACAACATGTTACATATCTGACAGAAGACAATATTAAGAAATGTTGTCTAATAATTGGCTGTACAGTAGCTTTTCAATAATTTTATCAGTTTACTAGTTTAAAATTAGAGAACTGCTTACTGTTAGGTGTTGGGGATGTGGGTATTTGAGTTTTAAAAACATTTAGAGCTATATGTGCAGAGTGCATTCTTTGTTTCCTGAACTGTCAATGTTATTAACAAAGGCTTCAACAACATTGTAGTATGGGGTCCTAGACAAAATGGTTGGTTGATTTCTGTATACTTGTCCTTGGCTACTTTAAGAAGAATTCAAGCTATTGGCCTGATTCCTTGAAAAATTTCTCTTTTGTGCGATGTTGCTAGATTCATCCTTTCACTGATGCCAGGCTGTGCCCCTGTGTAAGCAGGTTTATATTTTTCAGTGAAATGTCAGGACATGCTGTACTATTTACTCTCATTATTAAAGGGAATAGTCTATTTTAGAAGGTTTCTAATATGTGACACTGACTTCAAGCTTCTTTTTTCTTTCCCTTTGAGTGGCCTACCTGAAACTCTGCCACTTAAAGCACTGTTTAACCCAGTACTGCACTCAATAGTATAGCAAATATTGGTGCAGGCCTTCTCTTGTAATCTGATGACAACAACAGGACAAAGGAAGATTTCGTTTTCCAGAAGTGAACGAACTTTGCTATAACAAATATTAGGACTGAAACCAGATCATGTGAGCAGTCAGATCATGTGAGCAGTGAAAATAAGTGGGGAGCTCAAGCATAAGACCTACATAGTTTAGCATATTACATTATAACATAAACAAGCCAAGAGGTGTAGATGCTCCTGAGTGCAGGACCAAGAAAAGATTTTAAATCAGGGCAAACTAGATCTATCCAACGATAAAATCCACAGTTATCGACTGCAAAAGGCCTCAGTATTAAATCTGCCCTTTCAAGAACAATAAAAAATATAAATATGAATTTAACATAAACAAAAAGTAAATGCGGATCTAACAGCTAACCTCAAGCTTTTAAATACTGCCATCTCCAAAGGGTTAAAAATCAAGTAATATCTAATGATTAGGCAATGTATTTCAACAAGCAAATCTCATCACTCATATATTTTATGTTGACTTCACATTACATACAACGTAACAGTATTATCTATTGCACAACATCTTTGGACTTGCTGGGAGCATGGCCAGAAATCTCTGTGGAAACAAATCCTATGCCTGAAGTGTTTAACAATATATATTGTTTTCACATAATGTCTTGAAAATCTTGTCAACTGTACATATAAGCAAAGGAATTGTTCAGGCTGAGGTACTTTTAAATATTAACATTTGCTGCAGAGTTAGAATGAATAGTGGCATGCTGTAACTGTCCTTATAGATACACCTCCCTCAGGTCATATTAGCACTGTAGCCACCTGTGCCAACATTCAAAGGTGCTAGCTTAGTTATATCCACTCACCTGGGGGACCGCCACAACACAAAGGTCACAGTGGTTGCTAAGAAAGATTAGCACTTCTGCTGGCAGGACAAAGCCAACTGAAAGTGAAATCTCCAGTGTTTCAGTAGAAAACAGCACTACAGACATTATGTCTGGCAAATTTCTGTTCTGTGTTACTTTTGTTTTTTTCTTCTGCATACAGAGATGATCAGAATAATTTTACCCAACCTCTGTGGTTCTGTGAATGTCGCAATCATACCTGGAAATAAATTCCATCTCAAAATGTTGGCCTCAGTCACTGGAAATAATAAACATATTCAGCTAACATCAAAACATGCTGTGCACACAGCTTTGCAAACCATGGCTAAGGAAATGATTCTCTTATCACAGCCAGAGGTTCATTCTGAAAGCTACATACAAAGAACCGAAGCAGATTATATGCAGGTGCACTGCAATCCTATATTCATATTAAAGTACTAGGTCAGAAAGGAAAACTGGCAGGAAGTTAAACACAACAAAGCAGTAAGAGCTCTTAGTCACACTAATGTCTAGGTCTACAAATTATGTATAAATGAACTTTGATGAAGTAGTCGGCTTATTGCCTCAGGTTTCTTATCATGATTTCTGACTTTTTTATTTTTATTTTCACTTATAAAGTGTCATCATGCCAGTTAGCTGCTTTGATTGTTGTCATTCAGCCAGCCTCCTTGTCAATGTTCAAGTGAAATCGCCTGCCTTTGTATCATGTTTATTTGTAACAAACAAAATCAGAACAAAAGTACTTGAAGCAGTAGATCCACAGAAAGAGGAACCAGTCCGTAGGATGTTAGCAAAAATGACTTTTAATCACGTCCACATTTAAAACAATCTCGAACCTTTGGTTAGCAAAAATGACTAAAAAATCACGTTGACGATTGAAACACACTTCTGTGGTTTTATGTTAATAATGATGCTAGTGTATACTGGAAAGAGGCGACATGTGATCTTTGACTGCTATGTTCTTTCAGTTAGTCATGTTTATTTTCCTAAACACTACTCTGGTCTGGGATGGTACCTGCAAAACGGGTCTATATTAGAACACCGAACGTTCAAAATTTTGAGTGTTCTAATATCAAACCCTATGAATCGAAAATTTAAAACATTGAACATACAGAACAGCAATTTTTTTTCCTAGGGAAAACATTTGCTGTCACAAAACACATGCACACAACACAAGCACACCAAACAAACAGCAATCCACACACATACACCTAAACTGTTACACCTAACCCTAACCTAAACTATACATACACCACTAACTATCCACTTACCTTAACCCCTATCGCTATCGCACAGTCACCTCACCCGCACCCTAACCCTAACTCACCTACCCTGCCCTAACCCTCACATCCACACAATCACACACTTACCTGAACCCAACCCGTAACTTTCCACTACAGCACTGAAAATGGCGAAGCAACAGAAATGGACAACTAAATTCTTTCCCTAGGAAAAATTTTGGTTTTCTGTTTCTCCGATATTTTCAGCATTTGCTGAAAACGGGACGAAATTAGAACACTCGAAATTTTGAATGTTCGGTGTTCTAATATAGACCCTGCAAAACAGGTCAAATAACAGCTTGTTTGGTCAATCACACTAAATGAAATGTCTCTTATGAGTATACGAGATTTTATTTTGGAACACCAAATACTTTAAAAAGAATACTGATTAGGCCGTCAGAGTGTGTTTTGTGTGTGTGCGTGTGAGTGTGTGTGTGTGTGTGTGTGTGTGTGTGTGTGTGTGTGTGTGTGTGTGTATGTATGCATGTATATGTTTGTGTGTATGTGTGTGTATATGCGTACATTCATGGGCAGGTGTGTATGCATATTTATATATAAATATGTGCCTGTATCGTGTTTCACTTGTCTTCTTGTGGACATGTGTACATGTTTACAGTCTGCAGGTGTACATATACATAGATATAAATATACACATACACACATATAAATAAATATATATATATATATATATATATATATATATATATATATATATATATATATATGTGTGTGTGTGTGTGTATTTATAGATAGATATAAAACTATATATATATATATATATATATATATATATATATATATGTGTGTGTGTGTGTGTGTGTGTGTGTGTGCGTGTGTGCGTGTGTGTGTTGTGTACTTATATCTATGTAGCTGTCTATATATATATATATATATATAAATAGTTATACACACACAGGTGTACATATATAGATAGATATTCATTTTAACAAAATCCATGTACTTTGTTTCAGAATACAGATACTTATGTATATCCTATACTCATCATTACAGAATGGGCAGAATGAACATTGTCACCCTATTCCCCAACAGAGAGTCAATCTATAAGTAAAGCTGAACAAAAAACATCTGCCACTTCATGACAGCTTAAAGTGCTGCTATGAGTTTCAGACATAAAAAAATTAAAAAAATGGCCACCATTTTGTTTATGGTAGCTAAACAATGCTTAGCCGTTTACCAAGTGTAATATAAACAAAATGTAAAAAAAAAAAAAAAAAAAAAATTAAAGGCTATGTTCGTGTGTGTGTGTTTTAGACAAAGACAGAAACCAGAGGGACTGAGCAAGAGAAAGAGAGAGAGACAGAGACAGTGCATGCATGAAAAAAATCACTGAGCGTATTTAAAAATAAAATAAAGATAGAACCATAAACAATCAGAAAATGACATTGCAAACAAAACATAGCTAAACTATAACACAAAAATATCTAAACATAATTCTGACTGAACCACTAAAACAGTAATCCAAACATATGTTAACATAACATTTCCTATACAACAAAAATGATATCCCAAACTTTTCTGACACTTTAAACAATATATCTTAAACATTTGTCTGAGAAGAAGAATATAAATCACTCATGGAACAGTCCATTCTTAAAAACCTAAGGAAACTGTGAAAATGTCATCAATACATAACATTAGCAAATAAAATAAATAATGCATTCTACTGAAATGAAAATGCTACAGTAAGTCAAACTAAAAAAAAGCGAGAGAATAAAGGAAAAGAACAACTGGAACATTTGGAGGTCATATCATCTTGTCTCCAACGTCAGAAAACTCCACTTCATAATGCAGCCTTTTGTAGCCGTCATGAAACTTGCTCCATAAAGTATTCCATCACTCTCTCTCTCTCGCTCTCTCTCACACGCACACACACACACACACACACACACACACACACACACACACACACACACACACACACACACACACATATACACTCTTTTTTTAGTTTATCCAGTTTACTGTTTTTATTAATTTTATTTTTTTATTGCAAAGGTGTCAATGTAGATATAGCTATCATATTCACAATCACTGCTGTTGCTGTTCCTCGGACTTGTTGTGGCTGGTAAAGCAGTGATCATTTATTTACCTTCCAAGTGTTTCCTTGCATTTAAGCACTGCACCTTGATCAGCTTGTGGACAAAGTTTTATCCAGAATAGCATTCAGTATTAACAGAGATTAATCTAATGACATGCTCACCCACTGGAAGAACATAGCAATTTAAATAAGATTATTGAAATGATTAAAAGATCAAATACAATTTCTTCCAACAAATGTATCTGGGAAGGGAAGGAGGCTTGCTTGGGGTGGGATGTGAATATGTCCATTTTAACAGACCACATCACCCCTTCCTAGTCTATTATTTTTTAGAACTGGGCAAATATACTAATGTAAAGCTAAGTGAGAGTAATTTGCTTGGTGTCTCACTGTAAACACAATGAATGCATACAAGTCCTGAAGTGTTAGAAATCAGAGACTTCTATTTGTGTGGTGTACATAAGTTGTTGCACATATGTGTTAGCAGGGTATCATATAAGTCTATCTTTTCTACCATATTATAGACTATTGGATGTCTGGGATGCAATCTTCTAATCTATCTGCAACAGAGTGAACTAGAATTTAATTAAAATATGCATATGATTAAGCAACATTGCTAAAACTTTTCTGCTGTTGGATACTCTTCTGGAAAGTAAGGAAATTGTTAAAAAACAAAGCTCTGCCTTCTTAGGGATGCATATAAACTCATCCCCTATGTTTAAAATATATTACCATGGATTAAATAATATTTTAACAATGACACCGGCCATTTGGGGATGTCATTTATGACCGATTATGTTTAGTTTTGGGAAAACTTAACTTTCAAACCAAATAGTTTTGCCAAAGACATGAATTATACAAACCACTGCCTTTGTTAGTTATGTTGTCTTAAATGATTTAAACATCCACCTCTACAATGCTAGAAGTCTTACTCATAAAACCACCTTACTACCTTACTACAGACCATTAACACTAGCAAGAAGGTAGTTACATGTTTACCACAGAAATTCTAATTTTACCTTTCTTCCCCTTAGTGCTTCAGGTTATGCCGGATATCATTATTATAGGATGACTCCGTGTATTTTTGATGCTGATGCCCATTTATGAACCAACAATATTCAGTAAATTTTGTGATGATGGTAATACCACTTTTCTAGTTACTAACATTACCATTCATTACACTTTGCCAAGCAAAATATTAAACTGGTAACCTGATTAAACAATTGTATTATGTTTAACAACAGAAAATGCAGGGTACTGAACTTTGTTAAATTTAGCTGTGTGTACTTATATGCCATTAGTGGCTATTGCATTGAACCAGTAACCTTTTATGAGGATTTGGAGATAATACTATGTAAAAATTTTAGTTTGAACAATAGTCTGTGTGTTTATAAAAAGACCTTGTGTATCATAAATGTCATTCTAAGAACCATTTCTGCCTGAACAGTCTAGGCCTTGAATCCATTATTCACAGATCTAGTTCGGCCAGATATTGAGTATGGGCTCTTTTTAATAGGCTCATAGGACGTTACTAGGCTATCATCCCTGAGGCCCTTACAAGCCTAGCCAAGAATTTAGCTCATGTTCCAACAAGTCAGCACCCTATCCCACTGTCCAGCAGGGACACAGGTGGAATCCCAGGGTTGTATTTTCTGTTCCCCATCCAGTTATCCAGGTTGCACTTAAAAAGGTTTAATGAGGTACTCTGTTTTACATGGAGAGGGGAATCTATTACACAAAAGGGGGAGTCTCTGGGACACAAATCTGTCCCATCAACGCGTCCTATTGATGTCACAGACCAGGTTGAGGTTGAGGGGGTGGGTTACTCTAGTGGAGCTTGACTTGTGGATATGCAGCAGTCCCATCAGGGTGGGGTCTGAGACTGCTTTGTAAGCCAGACAGAGGTCACCTCTGAGGAGTCTGTAGGAGACTCATTAGAGGGACAGGGCTTTTAGTCTATCTGTGTAGGGTAGATGTTTGAAGCCCTGGATTCTCTGGATGAGTAACCTCTGTGGTCTCTCCAGCTGCTGCATGTGCTTTGTGAGGTATGTGCTGAAAGGGGCATTGTACTCAATGGGTCTTATAAGGGAAGCATACAGGGATGTTATGACCACCTTGTCCCTGGATGAGATACCCTTACTAATGCGGTGGGCCATATAGAAAGCTTTCCATATAATGGAGGCAATATGGTGGTCAAAATTCAGATTTCTATCAACCTAGGTACCTAAGTCCCTCACCACTGATTGTGTGCTTAGTACCTTATTAACCACACTTCTTCTCTGACCAGAGGAAATGTAAACAAATTCAGTGGCTATTTACCCAGGAAGATGTATGTTTTAAAGATCTGACCTATATTGCTAGACTGACATCACTTGGGTTATACTCAAGTCTTTTGTAGACTGAAATTTTATGACCTAATCATGTCTTATAAATGCTTTCACAATGACACATTAGTGGTGGAAATTTAAATCTTTCAACATTGATTCAAAGAACGAATACAACTGCATGCTGTATCTGAATGTAAGTGCTACTAAATCCTCCCAATTCAACAGATTATTTGTGATATTATTTATGAGATAATAAGAACAAACTGCCTCCAGAAATTAGGATGGTAGTGAAGTTATCAGAATTTAAATCACTGATGTATAATTGTGTAAGTTCAGACAGATTTAAACTGTGTTATTTGATCTACAGACTCTAAGAAGTCTTTTCCAAAGAGTCGTGTATTTGTATATTGGAGACAGATCATTGAAATAACTTACCAAAATTACAGTTTGGAACTAGTTTCATCCAGCTTTATTTGTTAAAGATGCTGGTTTTCATCTAGTATTAGGCATAGCTGTCACTTCCTTTTAGCAGTTTGGAGAAAGTCATGTTCCCTCTCGATCCATTTCTTAAGGTCTTGCACAGGGATATTTATTTTGGCCTTGTCCTGTTTTATTGTTGTGTCACCATACTACTAACACATTTCATAGGCTGTGTCTAACTCCAACTCCAACTGACTTCATAAGATTCAGTCCTTGCTCAGTTTTAGCGTAAGTGAAAGTACTCTACATGGAGCATAAATCACAGGGACTACCTCAGGCGATATCTTGATATAGTACTCAGCCTATAGACATACAAAGCCTTTAGAGAGCTTAGTACAACATTTCAAAATATCATTCAAACTTGACATTACAGCCTTTGTACTCTGTGACTCGTGCTTCTGTACTTGTAAAGAAGTGTTAGCCATGGACATAGTTTATTGAGTTGTTGAACAGTTGTTCTGAATACATGCAATTTTCCCTGAATTCTGCATTTTAAATTCATCATTTGCCAACCCTTTTGCTGCATTAGTTTTACCAGTGCTTTAACATTTGAGAAGCCTGTCCCTGCAACTGTTCTCTTACTTACTGATGCAGACTCAGTATCATTTGACTATGCACTCTTAAGTGTGCACTACACTTTGTCCAGGCAGTCGAATAGCAAGCAACTAGCTTCTAATTTGAACTGCAAGACATTTGTTTCATGATCAATGTAACACAAACATTTCTGCCCCACATAATTCATTGTTTAAGCTGAATATGTAAATTATCTGTTTTACACACCAGTTTTTGCTCAATTTTTCTACAGACAACTTAACCATGCTTGACCAACCAGGTTAAGCTTGTCCCTAAAATAAGACACTAAAATACATGCAGATTTTTACAGCTTTCAGTTTAAACAGTTATGTATACTCTGCCATTACATTGCATTCTGCACCAATATACAGTTTAAACATATCTGCTTTGTTTTTAATACATATTATTTTAGGAGAAACATCACTTCTGTCCTTTTGTACAACTTGAATAATACACATTCACTCTGTCATCAGTGGATACATTAAGTCAGTGCTTAACATCAGCCGAAATCAATTAAATACATCCAACAGTCCCAACAAATACTTTCGCTTTTGATTGACATTTTGTCTGAACAACATTAATATCTTACTACTATTCCCTACATATTCTGAAACAATGATAATTATTTCTAGTTTTCAATCTTGAAATGTTGCTTTACAATGTGTCTTTTCATGTCTAAAATACAAAGCACACACGGGATGCGGCTTCTGTCTGCTGATTTGCTACCAAACTTCACCTTGGATGTCAATTAGTAAAGGGAATCTTTACTATCACAAAATTTTCATGCGTAGTCATAGTTCACATGATTCACAGATACAAATGTCTTTCTAATGTTAAACCAATACTGACCATTTCTAATTCCACAGACAATTCTGCCTGTTATACATGAATCAGACAAGGCAGCAAATTTACACTGTTGTAATTTGTGCTTAAGACAAGTGACACAAACATCTATAGTCACTTGCACCTTCTGATTTCCAGTAAAGAATAAATGTGTCAAAAATGGTGTGTTCTTCTTTAGCTTGCATTATTCTCAGAATTTTGCTTTCTGAAGGCTATAGTTTTGTCTTTCTGCTCCTCTTTTAAAATAAGTGTGTTAAATATCTTTATGTCTTCCTTGCCTGTAATGTGGGGGTGTATGGCATACTGGAGTATTTCTGGCTTGTCCTGAACCTTCTCACAGTGAGTCTGGGGTTTCCAGTAGGACAAACTGGATTTCCAGTTTCCAGAGAGGTCAAATTGGTGCATGATCACCATCTGGAACCAGAGACAAAGATATGCTGAACCCCAGCCTATGGCAAAAGCTCTCTATCTCTTAAATAGTATGGAATAATGTGCAAACCACTGATACCAACTCAGTAATACAGAAAAACTTTGCAGCCATGCTTTTTTCTTGGCAAGAGCCACCCTGCACCCCCATAGAGTGGGCTTTGCCCACATTAACCCCCCCTTAAAATTCCCTATGCCTACAGTCATACAAGCATGTTGACTCTGGAGTAGCACTGTTTTACATTTGTTTCATGCCAGTGGCATTCTACAGTATTAATTCAGTGTTAGTATTCTGCATGTTTGTGGGTTCAGTCAACTGACGTGAATCCTGACAGGCTCAGCAGTACTTTATCTAGAAGAAGCATGAGGGTCCTGGACTGTGCCAGGTTTAGACCTTCTCCCACTAACATGCAGGAAAGAATAATCCACAATTTGGAAACTGTACAAATCATAGCCACAGCCATCCTTAGTATAAGGCAGTCAAGTTATGAAAAAAAAATACAGTGACAAATGAAAACCAACTGAGGACACAGTCTAGGGTATTCTTGATAATTCTTTGAGAGATATATTAAGGTTTGGTCCTGCTTGCCTCACACTACAGCTAAAGTAAGCTGGTATTCTACAAAATACTGTATTGATAGCACCAATGATTGTTTCAGGGCTGCTGCAACTTGTGCTGTAGTCAGAAGGTATGCATGACTTTACATTCTGTCCTTCCCCGAGAAAGCAAAGGTGTAACATCTTAATGTACCCTTAAAATCAGCAATCTCTTTAACACCCCATCACAAGCAATTTTAAGGGGTTGAGGCTAGGAAGACCATAAAGTAAGTAAAACAACTAATAGGACCCTGTATCCCTAGATATGCTTAGAATTGTTAGTGAAACCTAAGACAAATTAGGAGAAACTGAACAGGCAGCTTGAGAAAAAGTAGCAGACATGCCTAGACATGAGAAGCTGGTCCAAGCAGCAAGGATAAAGTCCAAGAAGAAGATCAGAGGGTAGATCATGTCCTGCCAGCAACAGAACAATTAGAACTTTGTCTCTGTCTCTCTTTCCAAATTGTCATCACATTTCCTCTTGTCCTTCCCCAGACATTGCTAACTGGAATAATCTCATCTTTCTAGAAGCACTTTCTTTCTTTCTTTGGATATCACATCTAGCAGAAAATCAGGTGTTCCATGCCATCCCCAATGTAATGTAAGGAGAAGTCATCCCACTCTTGGGAGTGGAAGACCTCAACTTAGCATTTTCCCATCTTCCTGGAAGAAGAGCTAATGGAAGTCCATTTTGAACCTGTCCAGTTTCAATAAGCAAGGCTTAGTAAAAAAATTCAGCATGCTCACTTTGCATTTGCACCTTGCCCTGTTAATTAAAAGATGTCTTTTCCTGCTCACTCGTGTTATGAAGGATGTTTACCTGCACATCCTTGTTCACAAAGCACAAATGCTGTACCTCAGTTTTAGAGTGAGAAGCTCAAATTGAAAATAGGCTTCCTTGCTATTTGATCTCTCTGTTTCACCAACAGTCTTCTCAAAAAGTGCATGGCCCCAGTTGTTGCCCCTCTGATGCTGAAGGGAATCAACATTTAACTGCACCTGAATGACTGCTTGGTCCAGGCATGATTCTTTGAAGTCATAGAATCTCCTTAAGTATATGCTACAATACTTCCTCAGCTTTGTGATACTTCTGAACCTCCAAAAAGTCAGGTGAGAAACCTTCTCATCAGAAACAACTTTAAGTTACCATCTGTGAGATAAAGACCCCCAGAGTGCCTTTCTTCCCAGAAAGGTCTTTCTCATGACTGTCTTTTCCTGCTACCTTCAAAAAGTGTCACTTAACTGCCATAGCAATTATGAGAAACTTGGATTTCATATCATCCTCCACAGTGACAGTTCTGTATGCAAGGATACACATATGTAAAAGATCCAGTCTTACCAGAAAGGTTTATGGGATTGGCACAACCTTTCCTTAACACATGATTCCTATTATCCTTGTTATCCCTTTTCTGAAGGAGGAGCTAATTTTTTGGGTGTCACAAGGAGGAGCATCCCAGAGTTGTCCTTCAAGCTCCTGAGACTGAAAAAAAGCTCATAATACCTGTCTTAGACTATAAATGGAGGGTACAGAGGGCTAATGTGCTTCAGCTAAAAATGTATATGGTAGAATGCTCAAGGAAGCCAGAAACAAGCCTTAAATGTAAAGGAGAAAATAGTTATTCTCAATGCCCTTCAAGCCTTCTATTAGTGAAAGATTTCAGGTTAGTTCCTTAAAGTCACCTAATCTCCTTTGAGGTTGTCTGTACCCTGATGCAAAACTGCCCTCAGATACCTATCCTGAAGGGATCTTTTATTAATTGTCATCACCTTTTCTATAAGATCTCAGAGTTGCATGTCCCAATATTCAAGGAACTTTACATGGTGTCTCTGAAGTCCAACACTTGCTTAATACTCAACATGGTCTCAGAACTCTCTTCTTAAATCAGTCTTAAATAAGTCTATCTCCCTGCTGTACTTTAATCCAGAGAATACAAAGAAAATAATCTTCATACCATATCCGTATTATATCACCAAGACCAAAGACATCAGATTATTTGACCAACTTTTTATAGGGTCAGAGGTTCAGGGGAAAACAGTAGGCTAACTGCCCTTGCGGTCCATGCTAAGCCTAGTCATTATCCACTTTTTTGCTTAAAATAACCTATCACATTTGGTTATAGATTGGCCTTATGCATGTCATGGTCAATAATTATATATTACCCTTAATGATGATAACTGGGATCATAACATAGATAATTTGAAGAGACCCATGCATGGGATAAAGCATTTAAGATCTGCCACTGTACATTAATAGTGCAAAGGGTCAGGCTTAGGATAAATTTTTATCAACTTCAAGCCTGGGGAGAGAGGTCAGACTAGTATCCAGAATGCCTCTCTTCAAAAGACTGGCAAAGTATATATCCTTCCGTTACGATATTCCTGAAAAGCTGCTGCAGCTGCCACAACTGCACCCTTCATCAAATGATGTTATGCTGCAGGGAGCTGAGGGATTTATATTTACACATTTGCCAGATATTATAACCTGGAGATTCTGGGAAAGACAAGGACCAATTTTGCCTTGGCTGTGCTTCAGGACATGCAGTAGACCCATAAGTCTGCAGTAATGGACCTCCAGTGTTTAGCATTATCCCATTCATTTACAAAAGCACTGGAGTAAGGAGCTTTATGATGAACACAGAACAGAAGTACAAGGGTATTCACCACAGATTTTTTCAATAAAAGGATGTTTACTGCAGTAGAAGCTCACTCTTACCTTTCCCAATTCTTTCCTGAGCAGGCAGATTAGTGCTCGTCAATAAGGGAATACTAAGCCATGAGGTATATGGTGTTATTACAGTTCTAATGTTGCTTTGTATTACTCTTTACCATGGCGCAAGGAATTAGGGACTGTGTTTGACCATCCACATCCAATATCTTGATCGTTCTTCAGTGCAGAATGGCTTTTAAAAGCTGGTGTTGCATTTGCAGTCAAATCTGAGAGATGTAGTGCTGTGTGTGTGGTTGAAACTATAGCAACTGCTTGCCACATTGTAGCAAACAGTTTGCTATAGTTTAAAATTCAAAAAAAAATTAAGTAAAACAAGAGTGCTATAGTGCTTTATGTGTGGTCTAAACTGTAGCAACTGCTTGCTACAGTTTAAAAGATAGAAATTTTTTTTTCTTTTTTTATCTTTTTTTTTCTGTCAACTAAAACCTGAGTTCTGTAGCACTCTATGCAGGGCTTAACCTGTAGAAAGCAGTTTTCTGTAGTTTAAACAAAGATTTTTTTTTACTAAAATTCTGATTAAGGAAGGTGTCAGAGGCAGGTCACAGAAACAGGTCCTTTTTTTGTTTTGTTTTTCTAGTAAAGTGCTGAGCCAGGAGGGAACAGACATGTATCTGGCCACCTGTTTTTTTGTGCCAGTACGAGTACACTTTTTTATCAGCCTTTTATACATCTCCCTCTGATAGCCTGACAAAGCAATACAGTACATTTACTGGTGATCCTCAACTATAAGAGAAGGTGGAGAGGCTTGTATCCTCTTTCACAGCAAAACTTCCTGAAATGCCTGTTCATATTTACATGAATAATTTCAAAACCATGATACGTACAAGGTCTTAGAAGATTTCATGTTAAAGCCTACACAGTGGCAAACATAACTGTATTGACATTTATCCTCTGTCTAGTACAGCTAAAGAGAATTTGAACATTATTTGCATGATTCTTATTTGCATTGCAATAATTTTCATATTAGCTAAATAGCTCAACAATCAAGAGACAGAGACAGAACTGTTTAGCCTCATATGAAAGCTCACAGCTGTAAGAAAAAAATGATGCAAGCTGTATTTGTGTTGATTGAATGGTTATATCATAAGCTGATTATGCATTACAAAAATTAATATTTACAATGTTTATAGTGGCTTATAAAATCCAGTTTCAGACCTAGAATCAAACAAATGCAACCAGTGTAAAAATTACTTTGTGCTGAGTAGTTTGAAATTTATATATTTCTAGTAACACTTGTGGTTCTATTGATATGAGCCTTTGTTTGAACTATGAGGCCATACTTTCAGCTTTTTTAAGGCTCAGACACACCAACTGGAAGTTAAAGTACAGACTCAAAAGGGCTCCATTGAAGGGAAAGAGTTATCAACATAACCAAGGCTAATTTAACCCCAGGTGACGAAAGGATGAACTTAATCATGTCACAACAAAGTCAAGCAACTTGACATACTCTTTTGAGAGTAGTGCTAGTGGATTCAGAAGACTTCAGCAGGACATCCCACAAGGATGCATTCTAATATACTGAGCTATACTTAAAATGCAAATCTGAATGGCTTTCAATTATGGAAAAGCAAAGACTGAAAGCATAAAGAACAGAGTAGACAGACGGAAACTATATAGTTACACACCCAAGATGCAAGTTGTATCCATGGGAACTACTTATATTCATGTCTGAATGCTAGCTGTTTTGGGTTTGAATAACTCAGTAAAAATATAAAGGCTTATTTATTTGTAGGATATTACAGTCACTGAGTCATCAAAGACTGCCAGTAAAAGATTAGTGGGTGTGCATGTATCTGATAAAAGTGTATTTTTGGAGATGCAGTACTTACAGGTCATTGTCTGTTTCTGTTCGGTGTTTCTGCTGATATCTGTATATTATGAATACCGTCACTGCTACAGCTATGATAAGAATGGCTGCAATCACTCCGCCAAGAATTCCAATGACACTTCCAAGGGCTTTCTGTGGCAAAGGCTTGTCTGTTGTGAAAAAAAAAAGAATTTCAAGTTAAAAACATCCATTAATGATCCCACAGTTACAATCAAACTTTCAGGAGTCTCATGAAGCATCTTATAATTAAGTCTTGTTACCGTTCCATGTATGGATATTCTTCATAAAATACAGAATATCTCATTTTTATAACAAAACAGTATAAATACCTGTGTTGTGTCAGTTACAAGGAACCCTTACAGTATTATTTTGACAAATGATAATCTGATAAGAATTTGATGGGTGATATGCATCTTTTTTGACATGTTTAGCCTTAGGTAAACCACCTGTGTAATATGTCACATCACCAGCTGTCACCAGCACTTTGAAAAGGAATACAAGCAAGGTGGAGCTTTTGTGGTATGCAAGGGCATATAAGCAAATTAGAGTTTATATGAGACATACAATACTGTCATCCCTGTAATGTTCTTCTAACTTTAAAAACTATATTTTTAACAAGTGGCTTTTTACAACTTATACCACACATGATGTGCTGAGGCAAGTGCTTTAGTACTGAAAACAAGAGCTCTGTTTCATTTCAATTCCAGTATTCAGAAATTATGATATGGAAATGAATGCTAACACTGCACTACTCACAGAATGGCATCTACCGATCCCAATCCCCTTACTACTGACTGAATGGCATTTACTGACCCAGTCCCTTATTACTGTATGAATGGCATCTCCCGATCCCACCCCCCTTACACATTGCACTTTGAGTGGCTGCACCCTTCACTGCAGCATAAATATGCTTCTGTTTCAACCAGTCAATCATCCCCCTCCTTCTATGATGCGTCTTTGGCCAGTACACTGTACTGACCCATTAACATTTGCTCTTTCTTGATTTTCAGCAGCAGGGGTTTACCCTGACTGCTCTCTTCTGCCCCATATGGAGTTCCATTATTGTTCTTTTGTGATCTTACAGTTGATGCTCTCTTTTATGAGGCTCACTAGTCCACCTCCATTCCTCCCTTCTCTGTCAGTCATGAATAAACTATGTATAGCTACTTTCATGTCGTATCCGTCTTGTCATTGATTCATATTTCCATGTTTCCAGTAATGCCTGCCTTTCTCAAACTGTTGCACCTCCTGTAGCTCACCCAGCTCACCCGTCTTCCTAAGCATGCTCCATGTTATGTATCATAATTCTGCACAGACATATCCTGGGTCACCCTCATGTTCCTCTCTGTTTTCTCTCTGTGCCCTTTTCCTCCTTCTTTCATCTTCCTGTTACCTGAGTACTTAATCCCTCTCAATTGTAGTTTCAATGCCGATACTCATTTCTATCTTAGCTTAAATTATTAGTTCTGACATGTACCGCTGCCCTTCCAGCCCAGCTCTGAGAACAGCTGGTCATTCTGATCTAAAACTGTGCCTGCCACAGATAAAGGGCTAGTCTCTCTGCCAGGTATCAATATCCTGTCAGTCTGAAGCCCTTCTCCCATGCCCGCTGTCCTAAGTAGTCATTATATTCCCTACTCCTTTTTCTTCACAGTAGATTGGTTACAGGCATTAGTGGCACTTTCGTGGATGCTTCCTGCAGCCGTCTGTTCTTTGTCACGTTTCCAGCCCTGCTTGATATGACCTCAGATGTCTTCTCTAACAGAGCGCTGTTACCTACATGAACCACAACATGCATTCACCCACCCTTACTGCTGTTCATCATAGTCACCTCCTCCAGTGCCATATTAAGCTTGAGCCCACTAACTGGTTCCCTTGTAGTATGTCTTCACAGTGTCAGAAGCCTAATTTCTTTTTCTCCTTGCTGACTGAATCTTCATTCACCAGAAGTCTCCTCTCTGTCCATAAGTCTCCTATATGAAGCCTTTCCCCTTATAGTCCCACTACCCCTGCAACTGTCCTCACTTGCTATGCTGGTTGCCTCATTCCTTCTGCTGGATCGGATCCCTTTCCCATCCTTCTTACATTCTTCTTATGAATATATTTGTCTGCACTTTCTATTTTATCGTCAGTTCCTTTCATCCTTCTTTTCCTTCTGTCTGGTTGAGCTGCTCCCTGTTCACTTTCTCCTGTTTTCCTTGTAATGTTGGCTCTTGCAGGATCACCTCTGTCTATTCCTCCTCTTCTTCCTTTGACTCTGATCTCTGCACTTGTTGACTTCTTTCTTTTTGTTCATTCTTTTAAGGCTGTCTCCCTCTTTCTCCCTTTACCTCTGCTAATGGTCTATTGGCCTCTGCTTTTGTGACTCCTACCTTTTCTCAGCCTATCTTCTCAACCATCCTCCTGTCATCCCTTTTCCAGTATTCTCTGATCCTTTTTGCATAAGCAGCCATAATACTTTTTGTAGATCCTAAGTTATTCCTTGAATCTCCCTCGTTTTCTTGAAGACACCTTATTTTGTTTCACCCCAAAGTGTCCTAAGTCAGACTGCTGTTCCACATATGAAGCAAATAACCCATCTCAGTGAGGCAACGATGATCTAGACGCTACAAAAATGTCTATGATGTTAGCTTTTGAGCTCATGAATACATATCACTGTATCATAAAAAAACAACATCTTGGGTGAAATCAGAAAAATAATATAGTAAATAACAGAAAAAAGAGGCACTACTTCGAGTTTTATAATCACCTTAACTGGAAAAGCAAATCTAGATTAAATGAATGATATAAACTGCTTACTTATCAAATGTATATCTGTGTGTGAAGACTGCTCTTAAAGTGTGAAAGCAAAAGTAAGGTATATTTAATTACATACAAAAAATGAATGGAAAACAGTAAGGAATGTGACACGCATGCAATAAGCAATAAAATGATCATCCAGTTGTAGGATATGGCTAATCTACACACACAATAAAAATGCAAGGTTCACAAAAAGTAAGGACATATGTTAGTGTTATAGACATAAGGGGAGACATCTGTTGTATAACTAAAGATATGATTAATGCTGCCAAATTAAATAAAAAACTTAAGTTCCAAGTTACTAAACGGCATGCCTGTTAGCTTTCTGAACAAAGTTAAACAAAACCTAACTAAACTATTAATCATTGTGAACAAAATGCTAGCATATAGGCACATCTATGATCCATGGCAACATGCGTTAGTAATATCAATCAAAAAAGGGTACTGAAGTCATATTGGATCCAAGTAATTATAGCCCTATCATCTGGTCAGTAAAAGAATGCAGACAAACATAATGGAACTTACCAAAAATAGTACAAGGGATCTACTTCTTTTGGTTATGAAACATCTGGGTTGCCAAAGGGAGAGCTTCCCTTCTATTTATCACAGTATGTCTTGGCAAGATAATTGGTGCTCTTTATGAAGAGCTAGTAGGACATGCAACTTATCTTGGACTTGCTAAGGCATTTGACAATATTCAGCATAAAGGAATAGTTGGCAAATTAAATGTCCATAAGTTGTTCACTGGATAAAATACTGGCTAAGCAGCAGGGCCTAATAATTCAGTGTGGGCAGACAGTTCCTATCCGTCATGATGATATGGGTTACAAGTGAACGCCTCTTTTCAAGACTGATAGGAAATCAATGTCCAACTAATTGACTTGCTCAGAGTTAAATAGAAGGCAAATGGAGAATGCAGGAATCAAACCAAGGACATCAGGATACAGCTCAATCGCAGCTCTTTTAATACGCTGTCATAAAATACCTAACCACTGTCAGACTTGCACAAATGCAGACTTCTCAGATATAAAATGAGAAACGCACTCTAGACAGCAATTATGCTGATCACTACAAACTGGATAACACTACTAATACAGCAAAGGATGCTTAAGCATATCAAAGCACTCTGCAAAATGTATAAACCTGATGTACAAGTGATAGATTTGCTTTTAATGTCAACAAGTGCAGAGTCATGAGACTTGGCAAAAAGGACTTATACTATGATCATAAATAAATGACCGCATAATTAAAAAAAAAAATCATTTAAGGTCTGGGATCAATGGTAGGCAGTTATTTTAATTCCGCCCTCTGTATATCTATTAAAGTCAACAAAACATACTCTGTAGGCCATCTAATGCTAAAGGCCATGTCAAGGTATTCCAGGGAGAGAACTCTACCACGTTTCATCGTACTTGTCCACCTCATTATTGATTAAAGTACTGCATTCCATAGTCATTGAAGGTCTGCCATGGTACGGCGGTAGCATTGTTACCTCACAGCAAGAGGTTCTCCGTTTGATTTTCTGCATGGCTTGGGAGTGCCTTCTGTGTGGAGTCTGCATGTCCTCCCTGTGGTTGGGTAGCATTTGAAAGACATGCATGCGTAAATGGGCGTGCCTTCGTTGAAGGTTGGGCATCAAGCTGGCACCTTGGCGTTTAGTAAAAATCTACTGCCAATCATTAGCGGACTGGAGTTCCATTGTGGTGACCCCTTACCGGGAAAAAGCCAAAAAACAAACAACAACATTCCATAGTCATTGAACAAGCCATATGAAACAACATGAAGCAGTACGATAATTCCTTACTGGAAATACCAAATAGCTGCAAATACTGAACTATTCTGAAAGGCTTCATAAATTTGCATTATTTTTTCTTACAGGGTCTTTTGAAGCTACCTTGGTCTGATCTATAAAGCAGTGCCTGATACATCACGTCTTTGTGGTCTATAAGGCAATATCTGATACAGTTCAGTTCTATAGTCAATGACTGGAATGTGCCACTTCAGGACCTAATACCAGGAATAAGGTACCGATCATTGAAAGAAGTGTAAAACACATGACAAATAACATTATGAAGTGTTTCCAATATAATGGAACAAGTCTTCATCACAATCAGAAGTCATTCATTCAATTCCTTCAAAAATAATCATGATTTGTATATGGGCAGTAGAAAATATCAGCAAGAGGTTTATCCCAATCAAGGTCAGAGATTTCAAAAAAAAACTTTTCTGATTCCTATGACAGGCTGAACTTTTTTGAAAAGCTTGGCTAGTTTTTTTTGAAATCAAAGACACCTCCACAGACAAGAACATTACCTATTTTCAGGAGATTTCTGTGTGAAATATTGATTAGTGCACAGGTTTGGAAGACAAATTTGTCAACAATTATGCTCCTCTCTGTTCCCATGTTTATTAAGGCTTTATTTATTTGTCTTTGTTTACTGGGAAAGTCTTACTGTGCAATATCCATTTTCAACAGAGGCCCAGGGAGAAAAGCTCCATTTGCTTACAGTGCATTATACTAAGTTCCAGATATATACACAAACTAGTTGCATTTCTATTTACATTTATACACATGCAGCAGTTACAGTTATACATTTTAAGATTTTACAGAAGTAGAAGTTACTAAAGAAAAAGCTCACATGCAACTTAATGGACTGTACAAGCAGAAGTTATGTATAAAAACTGTTTCGCATTTCAGTGAGAAGTTGAGAATATTCTGTTTAAGGGGGGTATTTGGAGAGTATTGTACAGTGAACACAAATTCTTAACCTTGTGATTAGCATGATCTGGACCAGGACTGGTTAAGATGTTGTTTAAGCAGTGGTTTAAAACTATTGAGTTTATTGGAGTTTTATTTGTTGGGGATATCATTCAAGAGTTTTACAACGTATTGGGAGTAGACACTTTGGATCTCACGGTTCAGTTATTTCAGTAGTGATAGCATGTATGTACACTGGTTTAAGCAGATACTGATTATCTGTGACTGCCTATTGATAGTCTGCCAATATTTATTTTCTGTTATCAATACTACATATATAAAAAGGAGGCAGGTCATGGAGTGGAATGAGTCAGGCATGTTTAGTCCTTATGCAAAGTAGTAATTACCACAGGACACATTTTTACTTTATTTATGAACTTACTTATTAATTGATTGATCGATTATGTATTTTTAACTTACTTGCATGAAATGAGCTAAAGTACCTTATTATGCATCTCAGGCCTATATGTTTGCTCTGAGGATATAAAAATCTAGCAACATCAAAGTTGGTAAAAATAAAACAACTCCAGATTGTAGTAATTATCAACTTGCTTAACAACTAAGCATTTCTGAACACTCTCTTATATTTGCATATATTTCCTCAAATTTATATATCTAACAATGTGAAGAATGAAAGCCCCAATAAAGGTGAGCTCTACGTGTAAGTGGACCAAGTGCAGGTTCAGCCGAGTCTAAGATGACCATAACCAAGTCGAAAGACAAATGACTGCGATTGATCACTTCACAATCTTTATTACCTTGCAATGCCTAAGCCAAATTTACCATGGGAATTAAAGACAGTGGACAGAAGTCAAAGCACTCAGCTCTATACAAAAACTGTGAATTGATTCTCTTTCGTTTTCGCTTTTTCACCATACTGCGTTCTACACAGACGACTTTCAGAAAATTAACCATTTTGAAGTACTCAGACCTAAGAAGTGTAGTAGATAAGGGTGGTAACCTTAAAATATTAATGTCTTTGTAAACTTAAGTGACTTTGAGAACAAACCCCAAATCTCAAAGGCTTCCACCCCTGAGAACACAGCAGCCAAAGTGGAATTGTTCACAGAAATCCTGTACAATCATGTAAATAGCTGCATAAAGACAACTGTATCAACCAACTATAGCTAATGGCGAGTGTACTACTTTGGCCTATTATTTAGTTTGGCTTGCCCCTTGACCCTCCAAAAAGTGAGATTATCAACTGTCAGGAAAAAAACTGCTTCTGGGAAACACAATTATTACCAGTTTTGCAATCAGAAATAATCATAAGACAGCCTCCATAAACAAGCCACCCTGGTGGAATTCCAGTATAAACAGATTATATAACATAAGAAAGAAAATCATGTCCAAAAACAGTAAGGGTAATGTTCAGCAAAGTAAAAACTCCCTCATCAATCTGAACAAACAACTCAGGGGAATAATAAAGTCCACCAAAACCAAATTTCAGATAAAAATGGCCTCCACACTAAGGACAACCATAAGGTGTGCATTTATGCCCACCATCTTAAAGGCAACACAGAACAATGTGCAGAACAAATAGTGAATTAAACCACCAATGTGGAGCCAGAAGATATAACAAGTCTGTTGGCAGATAAATTTAGCTCCAATTTTACCCCATCTTCCCCTGGAAAATACCCCCACCATTTCTCCACCAACTATCACTAGAGAGCTGGTCTTCACTGTGCTCTTCAAGGCAAAGAACACTGCATCGGTGGGCTCTAGACTCTCCAGACAGGCTTTGTGCCAAATAAATGAAAGGCTGCAGTAGTTCTCCTTCTAAACAAAGAGGGCTTTCTCCATTGTGCCAATAATCTAGTAAACACCTGTGGACCTATGGACAACTTGATGCAGTCAGGTAAACCAGGCAAATTCTTCAGCTTTGCTCTCAAAGTTACATAAGGTTAGCAAGAAATTAAGGCTTTAAAGTTACAAAGAAATGTCACAATGTCTAACTACATATGATAAACCCTAACTGCATTTATTTGTTTTCAACAAAGTTACTTCTGTTGTCTTATAGTAAGCCAATACTTACTGTATATGTTTATGATTTGTTTCAGCAAATTTTATTCTCAGTTTAGAACACTTTTTTCATTTATTTTAATTCATATTCTCATGTCATTAATGAAATCACAACTCATTTTTTTTTCAGAAAAGTGTTGGTAACTTCAATGAAAGCTCTGCTGTTATAGAGAAATAATGCTCTGATTATGGTGTGAGTGACTTGAGATCAATTAGCAGCTTGATATTTAACGGGGCTGATATCTCATGTCCGCTCACCCTGGGACAGAGAAGGTGGTCCAGGTGTATACAGTGTGCAATCCCTCAGATGTGGGGCAGCTCTACAAGAGGCAGCCTTTGGAGGTAGGTGCTCAATGAAGACAGTTCAGGCACAGCTCTGAGTGTGAGTGCATATTGGTTTGCATCCACACTGTGGATGGTATTCTACCTGAGATGATGTGGGTCATCTCTATCCCCATCCAGTGGAGTTCTTATGTGTAAATACGTATGCCACCATTGTTGGTTTGCTGGTGAGAGTATATACAACTGTTGGATCTCCCATATGTTGGCCTTTAATAGAAAATTGCCATAGCTGATAGGGTGAGGTTTGGTGGTCTGGAATAGCAGCGCGAAAAAGTGCAGAGATAAAAATCCAGTTATGTGGGGCAGTATTAATTATATTGATATTAAGTATCAGGTCCTGACCATGTCCCTGCCAACCCGGGTTAGATTAGCAGCTTGGGCAACTAATGGAGCAGGGAGCAGCAGAGGGGGATAAGCATTACCATCCCTAGTGGGAGGGCAGTTCTTTGAGGATCTCCTGCGATGATCCCTGGGTAGAGATATTGCTACTGGGAAGCATAATTCAACTGGGTGGGGATAGGGTGGTGACATGAATGAGCTGCTTTGGAATTGGGGCCTAATATGGTACATCTCCATTGTATGCAAGCTCCTCAGATGCTACCACAGGAACTGTGAGGGAGAGGATGTGTAATGGGTTAGGTAAACTAACCCTCACACTGGATGCTTATGGTTAGACCTCTAGAATGTCCTTAAGATTCACTCCAGCCCTGGGTTAGGTAAATTAACTCTCCCATTGGATACTTATGGTTAGACCTCTAGAATGGCCTAAAGATTCAATAAAGCCAAAACCCTACCAGGAGAAGTCTAGGAGGTAAGAAGATGGTAGACAGATCTTGTAATGGAAATGGGACATTGGGTGGAGAGCTATTAGATGATAAAGAGGGGAGAAGCTCCCCCAAAAAGTTACATAGAAAAAAATAACTACAAAATGAAATGCCATCTAATTGCTACAAAATGGGTTATCATTTTCAGCACCCCTGATCAATTCTAGTTATGTATTAAGACTAATTCATAGCTACAAAATTATACCAGAACTTAACAGACATTTGTGATGCATAGTATGACGATAGGAGGTACTGCCAGCACAGCTAGTTGGAATTTTGTAAATAATTATATGTCATTTGGTCATATCAAACTGATTTGTACAAGATGCTTATGTTATAAATGTATTAGAACTGTATGTCATGTGTATATCAAACTGACTTGTACAGATGTTTGTGTTGAAAAGTTATTTGTAAAGTTATTGTGTTTAAAATGTATCCACAGTGTGCCCTACTGGAGAGAAAATAAATGTATGTGCACTATTGTAACTGTTTAAATGTATATGTTTAAACAGAGGAAACTGGAAGGTTAACCTCAATCCAGGAAACTTTAAAATATATCTGAAATTAAATCACTTTATGGGCTAGGCCATAAAGATGCTATCTCATGGGTTTCAATGCAGCCAGAGACACAAAGTCTATACTAGGAAGCTTTCTGTATTGTCTTTTGGGTGAACTAATTCCTACTCTGGAAGCGTGGAGGTATGAAATTGTTTTATGACTTCTAGCACCTGCCACAGACCTGAGCAAAAGCCCTTGTTTGTGTACTTTTACAGGTAGGTGCTAAATCCTGCCACCTTCCAGCTATGGGGGTTTGCATGGGAACTAGAAGTCAGATAACCAGAAGTGATGTCATTCTGCAAACTATCTCAGAAGTAATATTTTAGATATTATTTTGAGAAGTGTCTTATTGGGACAGAACATTCTTTACTCTACCTTGGGCATGACAACAAGAAGGACCATTCATCACCTCATTGCCCTATTAAGCATGGAATAGTATAATTCTCAAAGATTCAGTCAGGAATATAGTAAACCTTAGTTTAGATATTGTTTTTCTTTATGTGTCTCAGCATGTCCTTCAATGTTATTTTAAGTATTTCCTGTGATTTTGAACTCTGATGTCACTGTGAATATATACCTAGTATTTTCTTGTTCTTTTATTATTTATTATTAAATTTAATTAAATCTTTTGTTGTGGCTGATCTTTGCAGAGATATTTAAGTTTTGAGAATATATGCATATTTATTTGGTGATACTGTGTGGGCCACTCCTAATAGCCTTGCTCTTGGTCAAACTACCATTTGCATTAATATTAATTTCACTCAGTATATTAGGTACCATTGGAAGAGCCGTAAAGTAGCTGGCAGGAGTGTCTGGTGGCAGTAGTAACTACCTTATAGTCTGGGCAAGAAGGGTGCCTATCTAGTAAACATGTGCCAGCCTTTCCCAGGTGTGTGTGTGTGTAAATCAAATATCAAAGAGGGTGTGTGTCAGCTACATCGGCAGGGACACGAAGCACTGGTTGGACAGACAGGGTACTGGAGGTCTTGGCTTGGACACTCAGCTGAGATCTCAACTCTATAGCTGTGCAGGTAGGGAGTCTTACTGGGGATCTGGTGAAAGAGAGAGAAACCACACCCAGACTGACTGTGTTCCCCATGTGCTCTTAAGTGAAATTGTGCTTTATTGTCTGGCGATACTGTGTGTGTCCCTGTTATCCTCCCAGTGAACATCACCCACAGGTACCAGTGGTGAGGATTGAGGCTGCTTGATTACTGGCCCAGAGCTGAAGGGTCATCACACATGGTTAGGCTTAAAAAGGCTTTTGTGTTCATTAGCACAGTAAACACCTGTGAACCTAAAGTCATAACCACCAATTTCTCTTTCTTAAGTACAGAAATGTATTTAGTTCTGAAACAAGACTACAAAATTTGTAGTAAACATTGACATGTGCAGCAAAGCAGTCTTGTAGCTATTAATCATAATTGTATAATTTGCATCATGATGCATTGTTTTTTACTGTTATAATTCAGCAAATCATGTCTGAAAAATGACAGCCTTGTGTTTTCCATGAAATATTATAAATAAACTGTTACAGGCAAAAACACCTAGAATATATTAAGGGCCTCATATATGCAAGCAGTTAATAATTAGAGCTAAAGGTTCCATGACACAGAGGGATAAAGCCCTGAGACTGAGACATATAACATAGGTTTGGCTTGCAGCTTGAGCAATGGAGATGCTAGACAGAGGACAGTGTACTGCGTTCCAGAATTTGCAGTGCTAACACTTACTGGAGTATGGAATGCAGTGCATGGACCAGGGGTGTGTGCATCGTCCTCCCAAACCATAGTCAGATAGTGGCCTTTAACACTGGAAAGCATTACAGGTCATTATGTTTATATGTAAGTCAGCCACTGGTGGTAGAGCTAGGGCCAGAAAAAAAGAAAACCCTCAAGGGTGTCTTGATAGGGACCACCAAACAGCTTGCTCTTGCCAACAGATGGGCAATAAATGGGCACATCACAGTACATTTTGATGATTGTAAGGCACAGGGCAGAAAAAAAGTATTAATAAAAGTTCAGTCATAAAGCTTTACCTCTGCACAATATCAATCATACCTGTATATTCTTTGCTCTCTGTTTCCTGCAAGCATTCCACAGAAAGTTCCTGAACATCTTCCTTTGACGTATCCTGTAACATTATCAAACCTTAGCTATGTATGGGCATTGCATGGACTGATTATAATGTGCATCAAACATTATCTTATCCACACAAGTTAGGAAGTTCATCATCATTTGCACAAGAGATTGGCATAGTGATAGGTAACAACATTATCATATGGGCCAGGGTCATGGGAGGTGAATGTGGTAGCAGGTTGTGGGGAATCAGGGATCACATCCACCAGTGGTGGGGAGCAGTTGTCAAGGCACAAACTCTGGTGATGTGTACTATGCTGGCCTGTAGTCTTAGGGTTAGATGACATCCATAGCAGGGATGGTGAAGAACATGAGCATTTGTGTGCACCCTGATGGAGTGTCTTAAGTTGAGAGCCATCAGACGTACAGTGTTCATGACCTGGATGACGGTGATGCATACACATACATCTTCCCCCAGGGAATATTGATGGTGCAAAACTATGGGAGTGACAGTGTGCAGCCTAGTGAGGAGTAAAGGATTTGAACCAGAGGAGCATCAGTGGCCGCATACATGAAAACAACTATGGCCAGATGCAGTGGCCTCTGTAGACAGAGCCAAAAGCAATGCTGTCTCAGGAACAGGATAAGCTCTCAGTGTGCACAGCTTGTGGTGAGCAACCTTGCATTTAACCTCCTCCTTTGCCATGGACAGAAGGATCTGCAGAAGCAGACAGGAAAACAGCTACCAAGTGCCTCAGAGATGTACCGATGGATGCAATTTTAGCTACTGATGACTAATGCGGCACTGTATTCTCCCTGTATGAATATTTCTTTTCACTCTGCTGCTGTCACATGTCATCAAATAGGTCGTGCAGGTGTTGCACATCCTCTCACAGGCCACATTAGCATACTTATACTCTCCACAGTGGTGTGACTAGCAGTTGTCTATGCGTGGATCAATGGCCTGCACATCCATTAATTAATGTCAAGTACTGTACCTGGGTCAGGGACAGGTTTGGAGTCATGGTGGCACTGCAGATCACCAGACATCTCCCCACTGGGGTATGCATGCATGCCTATGACAGTGTGGCTGACAGATGCCATCTGGGCTGGGCACTCCTGTGTAACATGGGCTGGGTTCATGGTTACTGGTTGCCACCAAACATTGGTGAAGTTACAGTTACAACCTGTCCCTGCATAGAGTCTGCATATATGGTGGATGTGTAAGAGCCCACTAACATTAGTGTTGCCTGTGTCATCAGGATATGCGCTGTTCACATTGCCATGATCATCAGCTACTGATGATCAGTTGATGGATAAGACATCTGACTTCATATCAGAAGACTGTAGGTTTGAGTCCTACCACGGTGTTAGAAAAGTAACATAGCAATTTTGGGGAGTTGGGGTTGGTATAATAGTTAAGATATTTACCTCACAGTCACAAGGTACAGGATTTGATTCTCACATTTGAAGGGAATTTGGCTAGGCTTAAAATGGGCTGCAAGGGCAGTTAGCCTAGTACTTACCTATGAACCTATAACCTATATCAGACATATGCGGCTAAGTTGTGGTGGACTTCCACAAGTAGAACCTGTGAAAAACAAGATGCCTGTGGCAGCACTGAAATAAATGGCTAGCCTCATTCATAGCAGGTATACAGTTAGTTGACAGTATCTGTGAAGAGTGTATGGACCCTTATATACCCTGTTGTACAGGTTATCGTGGATGCAGAATGGGAGTACCTAGTTGACAGATATAGAGAAACCTCCATATGTCATCATCACCAGCCTAGGTCGCACATCCAGACCATCACTAGGTATGAGGTTTTGCTCACTTTCTCTAGACATACAGATGGGGAGCATCTCTACAATTATGTGCTGCTTTTGTGTTGGTTGTCCAACTCTTTTACTCAACATGCCCTTGGGAATACCTGATCCTTTGTTCTTAGTATGCAGTATCAGATTGCTTAACCTTCACCAATCTTGATCTAGTTACTATAATGGCCACCGTTATCAGAAATATCCTATAGTAGACTCTGGCACACCTGTTTCTGAAAAGGCTCATCTGCATTAACTCTGGCCAGGATGACTGTGTAATGTGTTTGGAGGGCCTATAATAATACCTCAGTCCACTGGATTGTTGAACATTTCACTCTCCCATGGGTTCATAAATATGTGTATACTTGTGGGAATCATGAAGTCAGTGACTGCATGGCTGTATATGGATGATGTGTATGCATGTAAGCTGCCATACAGGCTCATACTTTACCCATTTAACAATGTTCTGTTGTTCTGTGGCATGCTTCCTTTTTCTTATACAAATGTCAGTGACAGGCATGGCACTCCCTTCTGTATCATTACCATGACTCACCCAAAGTATGTGGGCCATCATATCCCGTGTAGCATGTCCTGACCTAGATGTGCATTGCCTCCTCCACAAAAAACATGTTTTGTTTTTTTTTTTTTTTTTGTTGTTTCAATGTTATACAAGTTCAGTCACACCAGCAAGAAGTTCAGCTGTTTGATGTAATGGCATTTTGATTTTCTCATAGTGATCCCTCATATGACATATGTTAAAGAGGGAATTTATCAAAGCTGCCTTTGACTCACTACCATAATGCACTATGCTGTCAACTCTGTAGCAGTAACCTACCCATTCTTGCCTGTCTGATTGATATGCATGATGTATTCATACCTGACACTATGAAGTGTGTAGTATCATGGCTTGTAGTACTTCATTGCTGGATTGTGAAACATGGTTGGTGATGTCTAAATGAATGTCCAAGCAGGCAAGGCTGCCGTTCTGATCCCTGAGTAGACCTGTTTGAGTGTCCATGGCTGCTTCGGGTGCAGAGTTCAACAGGGCTTGTTTGTGGTGCCCAGGAAAGAGCAAGGTTTACTTGTCCTTCCTCCATTTTAGATTTTGTGAGCATCTGCTGGCCATTTGCACTGGCATGATGCCTGGCACAAGCTTGCCAACATAATGAGTGACATCACTGGCATCATGACTTCTGAAGAGAATGCATGCAATGGTATGGCAACCTCTAGTGCACTCAGTTAACCTGCTTAGACAGTGGGAAGCGAAGGTTAGGAACATCTGGGGTTTTACTGATAGCACGTATTTCTTCCCTTCCCTTTTCATAGGTCCAGCACAATACTGCGTTCTTATTTATTCTTACAGTGAATGAGGAGTAGAAAGACAACATGAAATGATGTCACAGGAGGCAAACATGTCTCTCCAAGGGATGGTAATGTACTTGTCATGTGAACTAATTAACTGGGCTGACTTAAAAGTATGCACAACATGTGTCTGTATGCCATCTGGTTTTGTTTTGTCTTTCTTCTGCAATGCATGCATTGGTGTTGGCAGGTCCTCTTAGTCTGTGCCAGTCAATTCCTCTAGTGCTGCATCATCAGTGCTTACTAGGCCTGCTTCTCAGCAGGGGACTGAAGCTCTGTGACTACTACTTAGGAGGGGAACATAGGCTGCTCTCCAGACATTGTACGGAGGGGTCCCTTCAGATCTCCTGGCATCAATTGATCAGGCTGATGATGTCTAAGATGTGCCAGCAGTGGAATACTTGACTCATAACTATGGACCATCTCCTGGTATGACTGGTGGAGTCATGTAATTGGCAGGCCTTGACCATAAGCTCACTGGAATCTTGGCCTGCATACTACATAAGCCAAACCTACCCATCTTTATCTAAAACAATAACAAGGAAAACGTTCATTCTGTTAATTTAAATTAAATATTGGAGTCCCACAAAGCTCAATCCTTGGCCCTGTACTCTATGATTTTTACACATGGCATGGATCAACTCATGAAACTACTAAGCTGTGACAAAATGCTGAAGATCCCATCATCCTTTAAACCTAGTGACAACACTAGGGCCCCGAGCACACAAATACAGCATTCCACTGACACACTCCTCCTCTGGCTGAACAAATCAAAATTCTTATTAATTGAAAATGTAACAAAACAGTTGTGCTTACAAAGCTAGCACCCCTGTTATATTAGAAATAAATAGCTCAGACACAGAAGTCCAATTTTATAAATAATTATGAGTAATAATCAATGATAAATTAACTTTTGATGACCATGTCAAAATTGTAGGTGATCTGTATAAGACATGTTACTTTCGCCTATGCCTGGTTAGGTACATATCAAAGGGGACATTGTACTCAATGACAGATATGATGAATGCCTAATACAGTGGAACAATAATTTCCTTGGACCTAGATGCCATACCTTTGTTTATAAGTTGCACAGCATAGAATGATTTCCTCACTACTGACTGTCAAAGTCTAGATTAATGTATATTTGTGTCCTCAAGTCACTGACTGCTGTGTCAACTCTTAGGGGTGTGTTGTCAATATGATAGTTACCAGGGGTGGATGACTTCCTGACGGATACTATTATGCATTTCTTGGCATTTAGTTTTAGCCCATGGCTCTGACACCAGTTGTCTGTCTGTTTTAGCCCTTCCTGCAGAACATTTTTGTCAGTTGGCAATTTAACGACAGCTCCTAATTTTAAATTCTAAATTTACATTGGCCTTGACTTCAGAAAAGTAAATGCCAAAAAGGAGTGGTCCCAGGACCAGTCCCTGAGGGACTTTACTTTGATTGGCATCTTTGTAGAGGTGGTCTCCCCAATGTGTAGCGATTTCAATAATCAACACTACTTTTTTCTTCTTTTCATTGTCTACTGAGTCTCCTTTTCTCACATCTGTTTTTTGAACTGTTAGTAATGGGTGATCTCATGTGATGTAGACTTCATAATTTTATCTGATGTTTTGTAGTTCATGTTTCCAGTGTTTTTCAGCTACTTCAATATTATAATATTTGCGCAGTCACCCAGTGCAACAGTCTTGCCACATTATTATGCCTTTCAGTATACAGTCCATCTGCCCTCAATATTTCACAACCAGCAAAAAAATATGCAACTGTTTCCTGTTCTGTTTTACAAAACCTACATTTGCCTATTTCTCCCACATGTTCAATAGACTTTGTAAAACAACTTGTACATAGACCCCTGCCTTGGGCTGCCAATATTAACCTTTCGTCTTTTGGTTTAAATTCACCTCTCCTTTACCATTCCTGCATTCGATCCTGATCAACAAAAGGATTTTCCAAGTGTTTTTTATACCTGCAACTATATTTAGGCATTTTCCACATTTCTTTCCTTCTCATCTGATCCTTCACCTTATATGATCTACTTCTGGTTTGATTTCCATGCCCACCAATATACTTCTACTAAGCTAAGCAGAGAAGTCATCTTAGACTTATTCTCCTATTGTTTTAAAACATTCACTACATTTGGGTCTTGTGAGCTCAGCAGATATGTATGCATTCCTACAACTGCAGATCTCTATGTGTTTGGAGGAGGCTCATACCTCCTTCAGAACAGAGAATATATAGTCTTGGTATACACTGATTTTTATAAATCATTTGATGAGCATGAAGCATCCTTCTTGTTTTCCTGTCCAACCAATCCAACACTTTTTGGGACCAGTCAGTCACTCCAAAACTGTAAGTTAGGACAGGAAGAGCAAATTGGTTTATAGCTTGAACTTTGTTCCTAGATATCACTGCTGTTTCCAGTATTAATTTTAGTCTTTAAAATATTCCTTACTAAGTTTTATTCACATTTGTTCATGTTTTATTGTTCATCATTCATCAGTTCCCAAATATTTATATACTCCCTATTGCTCAAGTTCTTTTATATCAAATTCCTGACCCAGGCTGATGTTTTCTTTTTGCTGAAGCATTCCTGCTTTATAGCTTACTTTTGCACTTTTATCAAGACCAAATGAAATTCTTATATCATCTGAAAAAGTTTTGACCACTTGCAGTTGCACTTTCAGTTCCTCATCTAATGAACTATGTAGTTTTAAATCATCCACAAAAAGAAGATAAGTCTTTACACTATGTTGTTTTCAGGGAGCCAAATTATAACCATGACCTAAGCTATTAAGAAGACAGCTTAATGGGTTAAGAGCAAGACAAAAGAGCAGCAGTGACAGTCACCCTGGAATATCCCCCTTTGAATTTTTATCCCTGAAATAATAGTTTGTCCTTTATCATGGCTTAACTGCAAAGTAGTTTGCCACTGTTTCATGGTTGCCGTAATATAATCAATCAGTGTAGGGTGTATCTTATAAAATTTTAAACACTCTTTTATTCATGAATATTGGATACTGTTTAATGTTTTTTGTTATCTGTCCTATCCATATTTAGATTTTTCACCTTTTTACAGTTCTCCATTATGACTTTATTTAACAACACATGATCCTTTGTTATCTTTTTGCACTATTGCCATGACTAAGTTTTCTTCTAAATGACTATAAACTCCATGGGCATCAATTCCAGTGAATAGTTTTTATGCCATAGGAAGACAAGTCATTGGTCTATAGTTTTTTTGGATAGCCTGCAGGTTTACTCTAAAGTAGGAGTATTGCTTTTCCAGTAGTTAACCGGGATGGTGTCTGTTTGGGGTGCCCATGTAAATAGTTCTTACTCATGGCTAAATCTTCATGTCAAGATGTTAATACTTTTAGCCAGAAGCTACGTACTGCATCTGGACTGGGAGTTTTCCAATTAACAGCTTGTCTTAACTTTGCTTCAGTTTCTCTGGCCATTACTTCATCCCATTTCATATAATGTACATTTGAAATCCTTATTCTTTCTTTTACTTCATCTATCCATTCCACATTTTATTATGTTCCATGGGGTCTTCATAGATATTTCTCCAAAATGTATCTATTTCTTCTTGTTTTGGTGGTGTTTCAATTCCATTTGCCTTGTTTCCCAGTTCTCTATAAAACTTTTTTGGGTCATCAATAAATTGCTTATTTTGTACTTTTCCTTTATATTTATCTGCATATCCTCTTAAGTTTTCTGCCTGTGCTGATATTTTTAATTAATAATTTGCAACAGTGTATGATAGATCCTGATCTGTTATGATACTGTGCATTGCTTTTATCACATTTGTCTTTCATTTTATTTTTGTTGATCTGTTCCATCTTCTATGCTCTTCTAACAGTAACACTTCTTGTCTTAATTGCTTTAAAGTTTTCTCTATTTGATACTTCCATGATGGCATTCCATTCCTCCCCTTCCTTTCCCTTGCTGCCCTGTGTTTTTTTTTTTTTGGTAAGAGTTTATCTGTTATTAATTTAGCTGCACAGTAATATATCCTATTTTCTTCAGTTATATTGCATGAATTTCTACAAACAGTCCTAATTACTGTGTTCATTTGCTTTACCAAACTTCTAACTTTATAAATTTTATTGACTTTTGTAGTCTATTTCATTTATTGATCCTAATATGTCGGTCCATCTCTATTAAATCAAACATCTCTTCTCTTACATAATTTTCTTCTAAACCAAGGGCACATTCTTTGTTCTCCATTTCCTGCGGGCATTGCATAGAAAGTTCCACAGCATCTTCCTGTGCTACATTCTGTTTAGCTTCATTTCGTGTTATCCATTGGTCTTTCATGTGGAAACTCACTGCCCTATCACTCCACAACATTGACTGCATCAGAATTGAAACAGTTTCCTGTTCCTTCCCTTGCTGTGTAACTACAACTGAACTTTTGTACAGGTTTCCTATAGAAGGTTCAAAAGTATCTTCATATGGCAACTAATCAAATGTTTCCCACTCCACTGCTTTCTCCTTAATTTGGAGATCCATTGCCTTATCCTGTTCTGCACTAAATCCTTCACTTCATAGGTAATCCATTACCTCAGTTTATATTTCTTTAGCTTCTCCATCACTAATCTTGTTTTCTACTTTTCCTCTGTTTTCCTATTTTTTGAATTGGAAAATGTTTATATCCAGATGCATTTGCCTGTATTTCTCTTTCCTATGTCCATATTTCTTCCTCAGATGTCTCCTGCTCCTCCAGTTTCTCCTTACTTTTTGGACTCATTGGTCCTTCAGGCTGTGACATAACCTATGTTAGACTTTTTACACTAAATCCTTCACTTCACAATATTTCATAACTTCAGCTTCTGCTTTACTAATTTTCTGTTCTGTATTCCCTCTTTTTGACCTTATTTTTTGTATTCTGAAATTCTCCATATCTGGATACCTTTGCCTGTATTTCTCTTTGGATATCTTTGGGCTGCTTTTTTGTATTGATTAATTTGGCTTTTTCCTTTGCATAAATATTGCACCATATCAAATTCTTTCCCATATTCATATCTCTTTTTAATACCTTTCAAACATCTCTAGATTTTGTTCTTTATGTTTTCCCACTTCCTCAGTCACTTATTTTTCCAAACAGCCCAAAGTTTCTTGGTCTATATAATGTTTTTTATAATTCTGTTATATTAATGAACATAAATTTGCATTTGAAGCTTTTGACGTTTTTTTTTTTTTTTGTGCGTGTATTTTTCTTTACTCTAATTTCTCTCTTTCTTATCCTCAGTAGTCCACTCTATCATCTTTATGGCTTTTTCTTGTTTTTGTGATTTTTGTGGACTTCTATTTCCTACTACGATGGGGGGAGGGGGCATCCTCTCCCTGAACCTGGCCTAACCCCCATTGTAGGAATGTTTCCCTGTCTTGAGGAATGTACACTGTTATTTTTTTCAGTCCTGGTTCCAGTGTGCCTTCCAGGATCGGCCATTTTTTTATTCTGGGTCTTGTGCACCAAGCTATCTTTTTTTAATTTTTCACCTACTTCTGTCCATGATACATGCCATATAAAATACAGTCTATATATCAGTGTCATCTTAGTGAGAATCTTTGAAAAACAAGGTCCACCCTGTGAAGGTTCTCACCAAGACTTGAGGATGAATTCAGTAATACTACTCTCCTTTGCTTGCTGATTTATCATCTCTCCATTTGGAGCCCTTATCATTTCTCCATTCACATAGATGGCTCCATTTACAATGAGCTCTGCACACAATTGTGTATTGCCTTTGAGGTTGCAGACATAGCAAAATAATGCCTTGTGGTTGTCCTTGACCTGGGAGGCCAAAAGATTACCTTAAATTTGGCTTTGTTAGACTTTATTTGTCCTGTGAGTTGTTTGTTTAGTTTGATAAGAGTGCTTTTATCCTTCTAGAAGCTGCACCTCTAAAATTATTCCAAGATTTTCTTCCTCCTATTATACAACCTATTGATGTTGAGATTCCACTAGGGTGGCTTGTTTTGTGAGTTAGTTCTGTACTTCTTCCTGGTGGATACAGCTGCCTCTATACAGCTATTAGCATGATTGACAGGGTATCTATGAACACTTCTGCATAGGCTGCAGTGTTCTCATGGTTTGTGGAGGCTTAAAATGTTGCAGGTTATCATTTAATAGTAGGACATTAGCCTTGGAGTAGTTTCTGAATATTCCAGTGTTAGCTAGGGTTCCAGATTTTATCTTTACTTCAAAGAAGACCATTTTGTGGTCTGACCTTACCAGAGAAGACTTTAAACTTGTGTGTGTGCAACACTCTCCCATATTAGTGAGGACCAGATCCAGTATGGTTGCACCCTTGTTGGTGTATTGGCAATCTGGTCCAGGGAGTTTGTATATAGAAAATCCAGGAATCTCTACACCTATATATTTGGTGTTGTATAAGATTCCCAGTTAATACTGGGCTAATTAAAGTCACTGATGAATACGTTATTTTTTTGGATGGTAAGTGTTTCCAATAAGTTTAAATATATGGTATGGGTTTCCTGGGTCATAGAGGCGGACTTATAATTGTAAGGAAGTGGTAATGGATTTTGCCTATGGTGATTTGAATGGTGAGATGCTCAAGTGCATTGTCCTGTTTGACCAGCCTTGAGGTACATTTATTTTTGATGTAAATTGAAACACCTCCATCTTTGGTCACTGTGTAGTAGCTGGTCTAAATGTGTGAGGCATTATAACCTTGCACTGTCTGTGTGCTCTCTGTGGCTTTAAAACCATGTCACAGTGACTGCACAGACATCAGCAATCTCTAGGCTGAAGACAGCTTCTAGGGAGTAGAGTTTTTTTGCTTAGTCTTCTATCACTGAGCAGTAATATCTTTAGATTTTCTAGGTTTTTATTTGCTATGATGGAAGTATGTTGTAATCAAAAGCTTAGGAGGGAGAGGTGCAAACCATCCCTGTCAAAGCAACATGGTCTGTTGACCATCTCCTTCCATACTGACAAATATTACACCCCCTTAAAATGACACCAGTAACTAAGACATTTATTAAAGTCTGTCAACTTTTTTATTACATTGTTGTGTCATCCTTAGAGAAGATAAAATATTGCTCAGTGCTAGGCTCATACCAGCCTGGGACACATATTCTTAGAGCTCTATGATGTCTCTCTTCATATAGTCTAGGGAGGCATATCTCAGGTCATTTACACCCACAAGGTCTATGACTGAGTCTTACTGGTACATGTAGTCCAATGTAATGTTGCAGATCCTGGCCCCAGAAAAGCAACTGATGGTGACTTTCTCTTTACTCAGCCTGGTGAGAGGGACATCACTGTTTTGATTGTACATGTGACTATGGAAGAGTACCACCAGAAATGGGAAAAAGCAGAGACAAACAAGAAATTTAAGTCATTGCATCACAGACATCAGTTGTACTGTGAAACAAGACCTTGGAGCATAGATTAAGAAGCTATGCAGATTTAGTTAATTAGGCAGGATGGCATACTGGTCTGTTAGGGCTATGATGGGAAGATAAGACAACGACCAGCAACAAACAGCCCATATTGTCAACTCCCACTTCATAGATAGCATCACTAAACTTGTCAACAAACCTCCACCCAAAACCAATGAAACCCCCGATAACAAGTTCACCACCACAAAGGCAACTCTTAAGGATTTCTGCACACACTCCTTACTCTATAATGAAATAAGTAACAATACCTCAGCAATTCCAATTTTCTCCCTAAAACCTGTGCCCACCTCCCTAGTAATCAAGTTACTAAATAAACTAAAACCTTGCTCCTTATCTGTTGACAAACTCCCCCCAAATGTCTGAAACTTGGTGTCAAAGTAATAGCTTACTCTGTCAGTATTCCATTTAATAGATCTATCTCAGAGTCCATAATCCCTCAAATTTGGAAAAAGTCCATTATAGCCCCATTGCACAATGGAGAAACCACTAAGAACTTAAGGAACTATCGTCCCATTTCCATTCTCTCTCCATTATCTAAAATATTAGAAAAATATATACAAAGTCAGCTAATAAAGCACCTCTGTAAAAAAATCTCATTGCCCTTACCCAATATGGTTTTTGACTTGCACACAGTACTATAACAGGCCTACTGTCCTTTACTGATGTTGGGAATAAGGCTTTGGACACTGGTCTATTAACATCAGTACTTCTACTAGACCTGTCCAAAGCATTCAACACAGTATCACATACTGAACTAATTCAATGACTTGCAACTTTAGGATGTGTGCAACATATCCTTACCTGGTTCTCTAACTATCGGAATAGCAGACAACAATCAGGTAAATGGCAAAATAAATAATCTGGATACATAGTCAATAAAACAGGTGTCCCATAGGGGTCTATTTTGGGACCTTTGCTATTTAATAGGTTCATAAATGATCTTCACTCTTTCTCTCTTCAAAGTTCAATCATACAATACTCTGATGAGTCCACTTTTATATCCTCCTTCAGTAACTTCTCTGACCTCCAAAAAATAACACAAAAGGCCTTTACAAACATAGCAACTTGGCTAAATGAGGCACAACTTCTTCAAAATCCCAAAAAATCCAAACTACTATTGTTTTCATCTAAACCACCTCCACATGACTTTACGATTTACTCCCATAATAGGACCAGAATTGAAGTAGTGAAGTCATCAAAATTAGTGGCCATTACTATCGATGATAAACTATCCTTTGAGCAACATATCCTAAACACAATTAAAAAAATGCACTTTAAACTAGGTAAACCCTATAGACAGAAATCATACATGGATAAACCCGTAAAAATATACTGGAAAATACCCTCCTACTCCTATCTCTTCTCTATGGTTCCCCCATTTTTACTAACCTGCATACATTCCTAAGCAGCAAGCTACAATTGTGCTACTATAAAATTGCAAGATCCACCACTGGACTATCATACCTAACTCACCACTGTCAAGCCATTAAGGAAATGAAATGGCTTGAATTCCCCCATTCCCTTCATTGCATCCAACTAACACTAGCTTATAAACTAATATACAGCACAGATAACTGCCCTTCTGTCCATTCTATCCTACAATGTTACACCCCCAGCAGAAATCTTCAGTCCAGTAGCAAACAACTCGCAATTGTTTCCAAATCTAATAAAACGGCTGGACAAAGCCTATACTCACACTCCGTATCTAAACTATGGAACACCCTACCCCCATCCAACACACAATTGGATTCTTTAAAAAAACTTTAAACTCACTTTAAAAAATAATTTCCTCAACAAACCATTATGCTCCTGTTTACAAAAACCATAGACCACCTTAAGCTATGTCTAACACAGCAAAGTAGTATGTCTCCTATCAATGTCAATAAAATCTTTCCCTGTGAATAAAATCTCATTTTATATATTTTTCTTGTTATTTTTTTTTCATAATCACATTATCAAGCTGTAATGGGTCATTATGTTGACATGCATCAAAATGTTTATTAATAAGACCCTAACTAGACCATGTAAATCTTTGCACTGTATGTTACGAATCTTTGGAAAATCATATATGCCATAGAACTGTATAAAAACTTTATAACCGATGTATTTTAATCTTTGAAAATGTGTAATCTAACCTTTGGATGTTGCTGTATATATATTATTGTCTTATATACTTAGATTTGTAAATGGAGCTTTTCTGCCTGGGCCTCTACTGAAGATGTTCTGTTTTACCCAGCGGACTTTCCTGGTCAACAAATGAAAAATAAATCAATAAATAAAAACATATCATGATGTACAAGAATATTTTAGCACTTACTGAAGCTCTCTGAATGATTAAGTGTTTGGGGGATTTTAGCTGTGAGTAGGTGCTTAGTGAAAAAACTATTTATTTTATTTATTTTATTTATTTTACATTTGTTGACCGGGAAAGTCCGACTGGACACATGTCCATTTTCAGCGGAGGCCCGGGGAGAAAAGCTCCAATAGTACATAGTAGGTTACAAAAAGTTCCAATAGTACATAGTAGGTTACAACAATGTTTGACAGCTAACATACGATTGTAGTTATGCACTAAATACCCAGGGAAGAAAAAAAAGTTACATTAGTATGTACAATAACAATTATAAAGAGAAAAACAAAGCATCATATAGTTAGTATACACAGGTAAGAAAAAGTTACATTAGGATGTACAGTGAACAATTATTATAAGAAACAAACCTACAAGTAGTTAGTTTCAGGGGAGAGTAGATAGCTTGAGGCCTAGGAGGATAGTAATTTCACTGAGGAGGTTGAGGGGAGCTATGGGTTAGTCTGGATTAGAACATTGGCAAAGCCAGTGGGATTTGAAGTGGTGGGAGAGGCCATTTCTGAAAGTATTTAGGAGGTTGATTCGGTGAGACTAGGTGGAAGAGAGTTCCATATTTTACCCACTGTGTTTGAAAACAGAGAGTCACCTCCTGAGTTACAGGATTTGATTGTCTGTGCGAGTAATCTGTGAGATGATCTTAGTCTATTTAGGTTGGTATAAGGGGTAATTATTCCAGACAGGCCGGGAGTGTTTTCAGGTTGAGAGAGTATTTTGTAAGCAATAATAAGTTGCTTCTGTAGAAGTAGATTTGGTAGTTCTATCCAACCTAGGTTCTGAAGATTAGTACAGTGATGGGTTTTGTAGGGCAGGCCTGTGGCAAATCTTGCAATATGATTATAACAACAAGAGAGTTTAGATAGATCCGATTTGTTGGGATTTGTAAGTATGGGGAGGCATACAAGAGGGTAGAAAGGAGATGGGTGCGAGCAATGGCAACTTTAGCCGTGGGAGTCAGAAAAGATTTTATTCTATAAAGGGACCCCAGTTTCTTATTAACAGTTTTGATAGTTTGGTTGATGTGCACATCAAATCTGAGTTTGTTGTCAATGGTAACCCCTAATAGCTTGGTATGAGGGTCGGGGTGATGGTGGTTCCATTGTTGGATTGTACACAAAAAAGAAAAGTTGGTGTTTTATGGGTAGGATGGAAGAGTAGCATTTTTGTTTTTTTGGGTTAAGGATCAGTTGGCGTTCTGATAACCAATTCTCAACTGCAGTGAAACAGTCTTGAGTTTTGGATAATAGAATAGTTGGGGATCTATCTGAGCAAATTAAAGTCGAGTCATCAGCATATTGAATACATGTAGACTCTGGGATGACTTTGTTAAGATCATTAATAAAGATGGAAAATAGAAGAGGGTCAAGTATGGAACCTTGGGGACTCCTATGGTGTTGGGTATGAGGTCGGAGAGCTTGCTTTGCCAGAGCACAGCTTGTTGCCTATCAGAAAGATAGGCATGAAACCAGTCTAGGGTTTTGTTATCTAGATAGAGAGTTTTTAGGGTTGCATGCAAGAGTTTGTGGTTGACCATATCAAAAGCTTTTGATAGGTCCAAGAAGAGGGCTGAAGAAATTTTTTGTCATTCGGTTAAGATTGATAGTGTTTGTGAAAGAGAGGAGAGCGGTAGTAGTGCTATGTTTGGGCCTGAAGCCATGCTGGGAGTTGGTTAGCAGGTTTTCCTGAGTTAGGTAGTGGATGAGTTGTTTGTGAATACTTTTTTCCATGATTTTTGCCAGTGGTGACAAAATGGCTATTGGTCTGTAGTTTGAGAGGTCAGTGGATGAGCCACCTTTATGGAGGGGGATGACATGGGAGATTTTCCATATGGAGGGGATTGTGGATTCAGTTATGGTCCGATTAATTAAGATTGTGATGGGTTAGGCTATAACATCCGCAGCTTTTGTAGAAAGTCTGCTGGAAGTAGGTCTGCCGAGAGTGGTTGGCTTTAGTTTCCTTAGTAAGGATCGGATGTATGCAGTAGGGACAGGTTGTAGGTTGAATAACAGCGTGGTCTTCTGGGTGGGACTTGTGGTTAGGGAGCAGGGGGCTACTTGTTGGTTGGCTAAGGATTTGATCACATCGATGAAGAAGGTATTAAAGGATGTGGCCACTTCATCTGGGTTTTTCATAGTTAGGTTTGCTGGTGTGGGGGTGGAGGACCTGCCTGGATGGAGAAGTTTGTTTATTCCTGTCCAAAACTTTTGGGGGTTGTTTTGATGTTTATGTTGTAGTTGGAAATAGTAGTTCTTTTTGTCCATTAAGATAGATTTTTTTGTGTCATTTCTTAGTTTTTGGAAGTTGGTACGGTCTAGGGGTGTCTTGGTAGTACGCCATTTATTCCATGCTTTGTTTCTAGCTTTGATTTTGGCTGTGGAGTCTTTTGATAGCCATGGTGCTATGAGAGCTTTTGTTTTGATTAACCATTTGGGGGAATGTGTGTCAAGTATGTTTAGAAATGTGGAGTTAAATTTTATTACAGCTTCTTCTAGTGGGAGGTGTTTTAGGATTGACCAGTTACAGGACTGCAGCTCATTTCGGAATCTAGTGATGTCAAAATGTTTGGTGCTTCTAACAGTCCTGAGTACAGGGAGGTGGCAGCTACCACTTTTGCTTTTTACCATATAAGTAATGAGGTGATCACTGAGCTCATTAGTAATAGTCCCAGATTTATAAGTTCCGGGTTTATGGTTAGTGAGTATCCAGTCTAGGATACTTTCTTTTGTTTGTTGCTGCCAATTCTAGTAGAGGTGGTAATATTTTGTGAGAAGCCATGGAGATTGATATTGGTTGGGTCTGTCTCTGACACACATTGATTCCAGTCAATGTTGACATCTCCCAGAATTATGGTTTCTTGTGGGAAGTTATTTGTCAGCCAACTTAGAGTGTTCTCAAGAGTGTCAGAGTTGTTCCCAGAGGGAATATAGATTACGATTAGGTTAATACTTTTTTCTTTATTTAGTTGTAGTTTTAGGGTTGTTAATTCTACGTTGGGTATTTGTGGCTGAGTGGGGTGTAGGGTAATGTTGAGTGTGCTTTTGAAGAGAACAGCAGTACCACCACCTCTTTTTTTGAGGCGATCGGTCCTGTATATGTTGTAGCCAGGTGGCAGGATTTCGTTATCTTTGGTCTCTGGTTTGAGCCAGGTTTCTGTGAGACACATAATGTCAGGGAGGTAAGTTGCTAAAAGAGCATGTAGATTATGAATTTTATTATTTAGGCTTCTAATATTAAGGTGGCAAATAAGAAGGGAGTCAGGAGGTCTTGGAAACAAGGATGTTTTATTTGCACTGTCATTTGATGGAGGGCCTGGGTTTGGATGTATGTCTCCATCTATATTTATGTTTTTCTAAGATACATTATTAGCTTCATCAGTTTATGTAGTAGTTTATCTATGTTTTGGACTTGGGGTAGATTATGTTTGGTTTATAGGAGTAGTGGAAGTGAGTAAGCGGTGTTTTGTTGATTAGGTAGTGAGTAGGGTGATTAGTGTTGATCAGAAATGTGGGAGTACTAGTTTGGTACTTTGGATAATGAAAACCTGGGTGTGTCTGGGACTCGTATATAGTTAGCAGGTATAGTGTGATAAGAATTGGTAGGGTGAGAGTTACAGTTTTTTGGGCTGGTATAGTGATATGGGGTGTTAAGGACTTCATACTGTTGCTTGATTGGTTATAAGATAGTTAGTGTAGGTGGTTTGGTATTGGTTGGGGGAGAGGCGGGGTGGGGAGTGAGGCAGTGTGATTTGTGAGCCTAGTGGACTTGGAGGGCCAGTGAAAGAGGTGGGCCAAGAGTTTTGAGTGGCTAGAGATAAAGGAGGGGTGTGGTTAGTTAAGTATATAGGGGTACTGGGGGCCGGTGGGATACGGGGGCAGGGTGGGGTGCGGAGCGAGCCCGAGCGCAGCGAGGGCGAGCGGAGCGGGGTTAATCCCACTCCACACAGAGCAAGTCCAGGTAATACACTAGTAGATGTTTTTTCCTTGCTACAGGGCTCTACAAGTGAAGCATAATAGTAGCTGCACTTTTGCTTATAGTTTGGGACTAGCTCCTCTGTTTTACTCAGAATTCACACTAATTTTCCAAGTAAGTGAGGAGAAGATACTGTTGTTTGCGTCTTACTGCTGTGTGTGAAACCCAGTTCGCAAGCTAGTTTAGGGGATACTTTACAATGTAAAATACATTAGTAGCTTTCATTTTAGTAGGATATTGACCTTGTAGATGAAAGTGTTTGGTAGATAGTATAGTTCTGGGCTGTTGGTAGATAGTTTAGTTCTGAGCTGTTCTACACTTTAGGTATCGCTTTCTTCCTTATTGAGAGGGAGGTCGGGGGAGATTACAGGACAGTACCTGAACAAATAAAAAGAAAAACATTCAGCTTGCTTTTAGAGTTATTAATTGCAAAGCTATAAAGTAGAGTTAGGGTACAGGTTTCAATGCAGTTTGTATGTAACAGAGCCTAGAGCAGGGGATTGAACTCCCTTTTAAACTTAATTGCAATCCAACAAGTATATAAAGATCTGTTAGTAAGCTGAGCCAACAGGTTAATGGAACAAACAGTCATTTTATGAAGTTGACTCACTCTATCATTCAGGATAAATGCAACACATTTTAGACTTCATTATTGCCCTGAAAAGACCAGTCGCTAATAATTGAGCAGTTTGGTTACAAAGGACACTTCGCTATTTTTGCTTAGTTATTCCTAATACTGAAACACATCAATGTCCTTAAACACAGCAGTCGCTGATAGTGTCCTCTTTCAATTTAACATAGTAATTCAAATATAACTGTTTAAAGTATGATTTTTTTTTTTTATTGTAGCTTAAAGTTGTGGAATATCCATCTTGTCTACTGTGTTACTTGTCACCATGTCTTCTCAAATGATTATAATTATAGTGAGTGAGGGATAGGCAATTTCCTTTCCTACGGTTGCACAATTGTAACATCAGTGCATATAAGGACAACTAGCCTTTTTAAAGTGGGAATATTTACCATGAGGTTTGCATTTTGCCACCAGAAGTAATTCACCCAACATGTGTGAGCAGTGTCTTTTTATCAGTTTTGTGATTATGAGGTTAGCATTCTGTGTCCTTCAGTATGGTTAGTTGTATTGTATTATTTATTTCAATGAGAAGTAGTCAGTGGTTCACTTTATAATGAGACTCAAAGTATTTTTTATAATACGTATTCTGACAATGGGTATGTCATTCCATTAGTACACACACACACACACACACACACACACACACACACACACACACACACACACACACACACACACACACACACACTTAATAAAACCTGCTCTCTCCTACCATGTTTATACATGCACAATATGCATGCTTTCTGGGGGATTTTCTAAATTTTAATCTTTTTTTTATTTTTTGTCACAGGTCAAATATAGTTTTAAGAAGATTGGAGGCATCAACAATGTGTATGTCACCAGTGTTCCAGTTCTGAGATGTTGTCTAGAAATCAAAACTCTAGAACAAGAATTTGTTGTGCAGTTTTCATATATAGTAGGACTACCTGCAGTCCTGCATCCTATGTTCCATATAGAAAACAGTGAAATGCAACTGGGCAGCTAAAGTGCATTTCTTTCTTCTGCAGCAAATGACCTTGAGTTTCCCCTTATCCTGAAATATTTATAATGTAATGTAGTCAACTATATTATTGTATTATCTAAAGTATACTGCATTGTATTCTACTTTAATATTGCAATGTGTGAAGTTTCAGTTGTACTGAGTTTGCATCAAGTGTAAATGTTTTATTTGTGGAGCTTTTCTCTCCAGTTATATACTGAAAAGGGTACCTTGCCCAGTCAGACTTTCACACACACACACACACACACACACACACACACACACACACACACACACACACACACACACAGAGCAAACACAAAGACATTGTATCTAAATCTAACACCGTCACTCCCAGAGCTCCAGTAACATTAAAAATATTAACTCTAGGGTCACATTAACATAAACAAAAGGGGGGGAGAATATATATATATATATATATATATATATATATATATATATATATATATATATATGATGCTACCTTATTAGTTCAACACACCTCAATGTCGATAGCAAGAACATTGACCGTAAAAGGTTGGCAATGGAAATGCTGACTCAACTGCGTATATGCGAGGAAAATGTTTTTAGCATGCAACCAACACAACACAAAGTAACACTGGCTTTTTGCAGGAGCACAAGCCCCCCCATATGGGTGGGTATGCCCCTCCCACACCCTCTGGTAATTATATACTAATTTCGAGATCGCACCTTGAGATTGTTAGTCTAGCACAACTGTCAAACTTTTACATATCTTGACTTTTTGCAGTCAACATTCTAGCTTTCGACATTGTGTCAACCTAGTGAGGTAGAACTATATATATATATATATATATATATATATATATATATATATATATATATCTTCACAAATATACATATATCAGTCTTTTGTATTGCTGGACTGAATGAGAGAAGGACTCAGGCAGCTGTACGGATTTTTTTCATTGTTAATGTTATTGACTGTCTTTTTTGTCTTAAATAATGAATTTGCGCACTGCAAGTCTGCATGTGGCTTTCCGTTTAATTTCAAAAGATAATGTTGCCTGAGAGAAATGTTTAAGGTTCTGGAATAAATCAGTCTCCTGCAGAACTCATTAGCAAATGTTGCTCAGTTTGCACTTGGGGATGTTCAGCTTGCCACAAATTTCACAGTTCCAGGACATGGTACTTGCATTTTTTGGTTACATCGTCTTGGTCATTTGCATTTTGGTAGAAGTATGCCTGTTTGAGCTCATGCGTTATAGTTCTTGGGTGTGTGGTAAAGTCTATACAATGCATATCTCTAAGTCCCTTAGTGCAGTTATAAAAAAAAAGTTTTTTTTTGCAGTTGGAATTTTGCATTTAATAGGATATGTATAATAATAATTATATATTTATGGTGCATTTACTGTAACAGTACCACTGCCCATTTAACTAACTGATTGCCATGCAGGGTTATCACTTTTTAACTGTGAGGAATGCTGGTATAAAATGTTTAGGGTACTCATTTAAGGGACCCTTCTGTTGAACTGTTGTGTGTTACTGTACTACAAAATACCTCAGATGACTTCTGGCATGTGAATGATTAGGCGTACATATGGGAAGTACAGTGCTTCACAAATATGTATACTGTTTTACAGGTAATAATCAAGAATAACTCTGCTGAACTACTGCAAGTAAGGAAGAGTCAAATAAATAAATACTGAAGGTTCAGTCGAGTGTTCATTTGGATTGACTCCTTATTCCTTGCTGTAGTTCGGCAGAGTTTTTCTTAGATATTAGTTTGGTTTCTGCCTGGCTGGCTTTGTGGGTACTGTTTTACCAGTAACACTTCCTCAAAAAGTATTCTAAAGAGTAATAGTTTTGGTGGCAATTGAAAGACAAATATGTGAGCAGTAATGTTTTCCCTTATCATTTTCTTAAGTTAAAAGACCTGATGATATGTTTGTTGCATCCTACAAATATTCAGAAGGGTAATCATTTTGGTGTGAACACCCATGAACTGAAACATACATACACACACAAATGTGCATTTTGCATGCACCAGAAGGTTGTGTTGGGAGATATTGGCGTTGAGTGCTGCTGTGTTTATTTGGGGAATTTTATCAGAATTGTGAGTGGATTTATCATGACTGCAGAAGGGGATTTGCATTCCTTCATAGTACACCTTTCGGCTGATAAGGATGATGATACATGGCTACATAGCTTCCAGGCAGACAACAGGAATGTTATTAACGTAGAGGTGAATCGCACCTCAGAAATGGAACGTATGTTTAAGGAACTGAGTGTTACTACCAAGACGTTTAGATCGACAGTAAGGCATATTAAACTACTGAAGGCATACCTAGAGGCCAAGATAGCATCATGTGGCCTTAGGGTGTACGTGGAACCTGGGATGGGTAAGGAAAATAGAGACTTTACGCTAAAATGGTGTTCTATTCAAAATGTAGCGTTGAAGCTCTTTATAGAGCTGTTGCTATCATTTCATGAAAATGCTCTTGGTGACATTAAAAGTAAGTTGGATTCTTGCCTAGAATCGATCCAAAGATTTGAGTAAAAGATTGAGTACAAACGTTGGTATGATAACTATACTGAGGGAATGGATGCATTTGAAAACAAGTGAAGGCAAGAAAACTCAAGAAGTTTAACAGAGATGTTAGTGACTTTAAAAATGATAGGGAGTTCACTTGGAAGCCATCAAAATGAGCAGTGATGTTTTCTGAGACTGTTAATTGGCTGAGTAGGGTCAAAAGAAAGAGAGGCAGATCTATTTTGAAGTCCAGTCGTAACTCTGGTTATGTTACAGATTTTAGTGCCTTTGAAATTTCATCAAATGTACCCAGTACCGATACTGACAATGATTTTGGGGACATTGTAGAAATGGAATCTCCGATGCACAGAAAAGCTAAGGCAAAGACCAGCCCTTTAGGAGGGGAGGTAGGAAGCATCGTAAGCGAAGGGATGATCGAGATGGAAAAAATGTTCATGGGTTTAATCAAGAAATAAATGATAATTAAGAAGGACTTGTAGTCAACTTAATTACCTTTTGCCTAACAGATGATGAAAATAATGTTCTACATAAAGGCTTGCATTATGTACCATCACATTTGCTGTCTCAGTATGATATCTGCATGGATATTAAAAGCTTTTGTAGAACCTTAAATTTAAAATATTTTTTTCCGTTCTAAGGGTGAGGTTGTGAATGTGATGCCTAGTAGTTTTAGAGTAAAGAACAGTACTTTTACCCCTCCCTATCATCCTAGAGTTAAACTTTTTGAGGATATTGTGCTACATGATTTACACAATAATCAAAATGATATATTTAAACATCATGATGATAATTTATCTAAAAAAGAAAGGATGGGATTGAGACAGCTAAAGGATAACAGGGATATTGTGATATTGAAGGCCAGTAAGGGTGTGGCTACAGTAATTTGGGAAGCATCTGAATATACCAAAGAAGCTCAAAGGCAGCTAGGTAATGGTAGATTTTATTTTAAAACTACCATTGGATCCCACTGTTGATTTAAAGCATAAAATAGATAAGGTATTAATGGAATTTAAAACAAAAGGTTGCATAATTGATGCCTTGTACAAAGAATTAACAGTGTTGAATCCTAAGTCTCAGATTTTTTACATTCTTCCTAAAATACATAAGAATGTTTTTCCCCCACCAGGTAGACCTATAGTATCAGGTAGAGGGTCTCTAACAGAACCCATTTTCATGTATTTAGAAAATCAACTCAAGCCTTTATTACATCTAGTTAGGGCTAGGTTAAAAGACTCAGATGAATTTTTAGAACTGATGAAAGACTTGCAAGTTACCCAGGAATCTTACCTTTGTACCCTAGATGTACAATCACTTTATACTAGCATTCCACATCACGGTGGAGTGGCTGCTACATAATTTTGGCTTACGGAATATGGGTTGTACTCTGTGGAACACTGTCAGTTTCTGGTAGTGCTGGTTAGATTAGTGTTGGATCATAATGTTTTTTTCTTTGGCAAACAATGTTATCTACAAGTCAAAGGAACAGCAATGGGCACTACTTTTGCTGCAATATATGCTAATCTTTTCATGGGATACATCGAGCATAGTTTGATTTATGATGAAATTTAATTTAATTTAATTTAAAAAGGACTTAATGATGTGGTGACGTTTTCTAGATGACTGTTGGGTAGTTTGGCCTGGATCATTAACTAAGTGGAGAACATTTGCAGTATATTTAAACTCTAATGAGTATGGTATTACATTTTGGATAAAATAGAATCCTCCACCATAGATTTTCTAGAAGTCCACATCACTAAAGTTCTAGATGGGACCATCGTCACCGGTTTATATAGAAAGTCTTTCACCAGAAATGCTTTATTGGAGGTGGATAGTTGCCATCTGAAACATACAGTGACCAATATACCTAAATCCCAATTTCAGAGGCTAAGACGAAAATGCAGTGACGAGAATAACTATAAAGCAGAGGTTGAAAAAATGTAAGATAGATTCATTCATAGAAGTTATAATAGGTCTCAGATTAAAAGAGAAAAAGAAACAGCACTTAATCTGAAAAGACGATCTCTATTACATGATACCCGGGGAGCTGAATCTATATCATCAATAACTGAATTGTCTAAAACCAGACTGGTAAGTACTTATGGTACAAATATTTATAAAATAAGGAACATTATAGACAAACATTGACACATATAAAAAGCTGATAATTTTTTTTGATCAGTACCTGGGTGAACACTGTTCCTATAGTTACAAACGTTGTAGCAATATTGGAGAGTCTTTATCATGATATAAAAGGATGAACATTGATAAGGATGAACAAAAGGGTAGTATTTTAAAAGGTTGTGATTGTTTTGGGAACTGTATATATTGCAAGGTAATTTCAAAATCAAAGTGATTCACTTCAGTTAATACTCCTAAATTATTTGAGATTACACATCTAATTACTTGCCACACAGAGTGGGTTCTCTATATAGCAATCTGCCAGTGTGGGGCCTTTTGTATAGGCCACACTTCCAGACCTTTTAAAAACTGAATAGTGGTGCATTTAAGTGACATCAATTGTCAGAGGACAAGAAGTGCCCTTTTTAAACATAAAATTGAACATGTTTCTGCACATTATGTTTTTGTAGGAATAGATCTGGTTTGGGGCAAGAATATTTCTGAAGTTGATAAGCATAAGATCCTGGATAGAAAAGAAAGACTTTGGATAGTGAATTTAGGTACAATATACAGACCTGGCCTTAATGAGTATTTTTGATCTAGACATTTTAGGTATGCAGGTTGTGAAGCAGGCATTATGAATGAATTTTCCCTGGGTAATGACATCATTATATCGTATGATATATGTGTGTATTTATTATCAATATTGGTAAATTATATTTATATTTGGGAACAGTAACATGATTGTTATAGATAGTGGCAACTGTATTTAATGTTTTCCTTAAAAAAGTATATATTTTTATATATATTTTTATATATTTTTTGTGTATGTGCATGTATATAAACATACATGTAGATTACATATAGATCCGCGGTGGTGGTGCTGCGGTAGCATTGTCGCCTCACAGTAAGACGCTGTCCAGTTCAATTCTCAGCTAGAGCATCTTCTGCATGGAGACATGCGTGAATGGGCGTACCTTCGTTGAAGGTTGTGCGTCAGGGCTGGTAACTCAACATGTAAAAATCAACTACCAATCATTAGCGGACAGGAGTTCCGCTGTGGCAACCCCTAACCGGGAAAAGCCGAAAGAAACAACAACAAATATATACATATATATATATATATATATATATATATATATATATACTGTATATACATTTTTCTTGGGGTTTGTGGTCTTCACTTCTTATAAAAATGTATAAATTTAAGGTATAGGTTTAAATGCTGGTTTATTTAAATGTGCAGAGCAAGGGGATGCACTATTCCACTCATGAAACCGGTTTGGATCACACTTGTTTGTGTTGTTAGCTGTAAAGCTGGTCATCGTGACACTTTGGATTATTTCTTAATAAAATAATTGTAAAGTTTCAGCCGAATTGTGTTTTACTTGGGCACTTTACCTTAAGGGTAACGTGAGCTTTTTCTATTGTGGTGCTGGACTTTTTTTGGTGTTTTTGCATTTGGTTTGGTCCATGCCCGTAGCATGGTAGCATGCACCAGAAGACCAGAAGATTGTGTTGGTATATATATATATATATATATATATATATATATATATATATATATATATATATATATATATATATATATATATATATATATATATATATATATATATATATATATGGGAGCACTACAGAAACCTGAAAGCCCAAAATCCTGAAGACCAAAATCCTGAGACCAAAATCCTGAAAGTTCAACATACTGAAAACTCAAAATATTGAAAACTCAAAATCCTGAAAACACACAGGATACCAAGACTTACTACATTCCAGCACAAGTACATACAGAAACATATTACCCTTCAACTATACGCATGGGGGCAAGCACCCCTGCACCCCCCATGTGGGGGGCTGCGCCTCCCTCACCCCCTACTACTTAAATATATCAACTCCAAGACTGCACTTCACTACACTAAGGGTAATTTTGGAGTTGATATATTTAAGTAGCAGGGGGTCTGGGGGGTGCAGTGGTGCTTGTCCCCCTACTTATACTTGGAGAACAGTAATATGGTTCGTGTTTTATTTGTTTCTGTATGTACTTGTGCTGGAATAGAGTAACTGTTGGTATCCTCTGTGTTTTCAGGATTTTGAGTTTTCAGTGTTTTGAACTTTTGAGATTTTGGTCTCAGGATTTTAGGCTTTCAGGATTCTGTAGCGCTCCTAAATATATATATATATATATATATATATATATATATATATATATATATATATACACACACATTCCATAATTTTTCTTAAATTGGTTCAGCTGATGGTATGTTTGATGCATTTATTCAAATGGGTTTCCATTGTCATTTTATTGCCTGCTTTATTTCTATTTTAATATGCATTTAAATTCATACAGTGATTTACATTTAAGTACTGTATTTTTATATTTACCTTTTAAGTCAAACCGTGACTGGCAGAGTTGTTTTACTGCCTTTGTGTGTGTGTGTGTGTGTGTGTGTGTGTGTGTGTGTGTGTGTGTGTGTGTGTGTGTGTGTGTGTCTATGTCTGTGTATAATCTGATCTCCCAGGCCAGAGTAACTGTATGTTTTCTGTTGCTATGGGAACTGCTGTTTATTATTTTGCTGCTGTTATTCAACTCCTTTCCCTGTCCATTCCCGGAAAAATACTTAAATTTCAGTCAGTAGCACTTTTTCTCCTGTAAACTGTGTTTAAGTCTGTTTCACAATCCTGAGTTCTGTTTTGCCTTATTAATTCTTATTTTTATTATTTCTATGAATTCTTTGTCATATAGTTGAGGGTTTCACTGCAGACCTCAGATCTTTATGTTTCACCAACATCCAGTTGACACAGTTCCCCATATGTATGGCTGGCTTCCTACTGTGACCCACACTGGCAGGGCCTCTCACCTGGGAGACCACCCTCTGCACAAAGTCTAGGCTTTATTGCATGTCAGGGCTCAGGCAAATGCACCCACTGGCAAACGACAGAGTGTATGTGCCAAGCAACGCCATTATATTACAGCTGGAGAGAATATTTTTGGCTTAATTCCTCATCCCCACAGTGCTGGCATGTTTGTTAAGGCTGAGTATTAATAGGAGGGCTTCAATGAGTGTGTTGCCATCTCTGTTCATAGGGCAGTCACACCCTTTCAATTCCAACTGCACCACCCCCACACCCCCAGCCCATCATCTCTTTCTGAATCCCTTTTTCCACAACTATAGATATAGTTAAAACATGTCTATCATTCATCTGCTACAGCACGGAACAGAAATATTGTATTTATTTATTTATTTATTTACTTATTTATTTATTTGCATTTGTTTACCCAGGATAGTCCATTGGGCCAATAAGAACCCGTTTTCAATGGAGTCCTGGGGAGAAAAGCTCCTACACAAAGGTTATCATAGTTTACAGATTAAATCTTTTGTGGTTCTAAGACAAAATGAAAATTACAGCAGTTACAATAAAATTAATAGGTTATATTTAGTAGAAAACAAAACATTGCTTTAGTAAATATACAGTTTCTTGAGATGGAATAGTACAATTTGAGAATTATAAAAAGTTAAAAAGCCGAAATAAGAAGAAGATTTACAATTAGTTTAGTATTTGCTAGATGCAAATATGAAGTTGGTGTCTAGAATATATAAGATAGTTGCCTGTAGGAAGTGGAGAATAGGCTATGAGGGGTGGGAGCAGGAGCATTCCCATGTGGATGTTAGATGTGAGTGCAGTGATTTTTTAAAGGCAGGGAGGTTGGTGGTGGTATGGATGGAGGGAGGGAGTTCCATAGATGTGCCACGGCAAAGGACAGGAGGTTTTGTCCTGGAGAGCGAAGGGGTTTGTACTGTTCTATTAGGTTTTGGTTGCTCGATCTTAGGAGTCTTTCTGGGTGGTGCATTTAAAGGTAGAGCAGAGGGAGGGACAGAGGGAGGGGTGAATAATGAGTTTGTGTGCATAAGTAAGCTAAGTATTGGAGAGATAGTTGGGAAGTTATACCGAGTTTAGTTTGTGGAGAGATGCACAGTGATGGGTTGATGATTTGTGGATAGAGGCAAATTTGGCAATTTTGTTATAACAAGAGTACAGTTTTGTCTTGAGAAATGATTGTAGGTTTGTTAGGAGAGGGGGACCATAAAGGAGGGAAGCTATGAGAAATGTAGTAGAGAGAGTGAGCTTAGTAATAGTTTAATAAAAGCAATAGATTAATAGACTACATCATATAATCAATGGCAAACACTGCGTCCCAGCTATAGCCGTATATCACCTTGATCACTTTTCCCCAAAATATTAAGTTTTGACAAGCATAATCAAACTAAAAATGTGCAAATAATGTGCTTTTTACCCACACTTGCATTGCTGACCTCCCAAACCAAAATGTGGAAGGCCCTATTATTTTAGGTTAAATATACCACTCAGTGATGATGTTGTATAACTAAAAAAGAAAACTCAACGCTATGAAATGTAAGAGCAGAGGCTGTAGAAAACGTTGAGAGTGTACAACTGCCTGAGCAGATACGGCTTATAAAAGCATGTGTTATTGCTGTTGACAGCCTACAGCTTTAAGTTATTGATGTTTTTTTCTATGGTAGTTATATTACTAAGTAAAGGAGTTTTTATATCATGTGATATGTGTTTGTTTATTATGAGAACAGGGAAATCAGTTTGCATAGCAGATCTGCTTGGACACTGTCTGTTCTGATAATTTCAATCAAATAATAAATTCTACGACTTGTCGATTTGTTTCATACTGCAATCTATAGTTTGATTTCCTCAGTTTCATTTGTACACATAGAGTGTCTGGACAAGTCTTTTAACCAGGCAGTCTTCTAGCTTACTAATGAAAAGAGACATGTGTTTACCTAATTAATAAGTGTATACAAATATAACTGAGATGCAAACTTCTCCATATGTCCAGTAAAGAAAGAGATGGATCCTATAGGTAGTAAAATTTATAACTCCTAGCAGTATTGCCATTCAATTATTTTCAACTCCAAGTGGTAGTTATGATAAGAAGGTAAACAACCAAATCCAAAATGGACCCACTGAACTTCATGAGACATGCCAGAAGTGACTGAGGTTGTAAAAATAAAGGATAGATGAAACTGAAGCTTTTAAAAGTAATATTATCTTTTAACAGCTTCCTGCTTCCCTTTAAATTTGACCTTGTGCAAACACCGTAATGCAAAACTGCAAACATAAATGGTTTGTTCTGGTGTTGGTACAAATGAAAGCCAAGCAATAGAATGACAAAGAACAGCAGATCATTGTCTTTCAATCACTTTAAACAGGGATGGGCAGTCTGTCTCTATCTCACTACATAATGCCATTTAAGAAACTTACCAAGTTACATCCACCTTGAAATTGTGTAAACATTGTTTAAGACACTTTGTGACCAGGAAGAAAAGCAAACAATCAAGGTCAGTTAGAAGCAACTGCAAAGCGCATTACAAAGCATTGTGCATTTGCAATGTATCTTTCTCATATGATACTTTAGGAAATACTTTACAAGCGAACAATGAAGTCATGTTAACAAAGAAATGATACACAAGAATAAACATAGTTTGGAGGGATACTGGTGAAATCCACACACTTGACTTCTCTGTCTCTCCAGAAGGCTTAATAGTGAGAAAGAATGCGATGTTTTGAAATTTAACAAACAAGGATGGCAGTCAACAGACAAAGGCAAAAATATTGCCTGATATGTAGACTTCCTTAACTGCTTTCTCATCAAATCCTATTTAACCTGGGGATTTCATTTCTTGTATCTTTCTTGGTGAACCTTGGGTTTTTCCCTTTATACTCTTAAAACACTTGCAGTGTTTATATGCTTCTAAAGGATGGCAGTAACAATATGCTACTGCTTCACTTAAATGAATAAATATTTAAATGGAACAGAAACCCAAACAAGACAACACAACTATAATGGAACAGCACTACCAAGCATACCATAATCTACCTTGTATGCCACAAACACACACTCTCTTTGAAAGTAATATAGTTATTCTGTGATGATATGAGATAGAATTTAAATTAAAAAAAGCCTTACATTTATTTTATATTGAAAGGGTATATATGCAGAAATATGTACTACCTGGACTGGGATCAAAGTACTATGTTTAGAAATGGGAGTACATTCTAGAAGAAGATGGAGTACAAATCCAAACATCCTGCCTATACCCTATGGCCCAGTGCACAATTTCTCTGTGGAAAGCATTTACTTAAAAATAATTAACTAACTCATGCCTATAGCATCTTTTTTGTATACTTCCAGTTAACACACATAGTTCCTTATGGCATCCAGACCTTACATGAGTCTGCTTTTTTACTAAATGGCCTACTAGTTTATAACAGTTGTAATTAAAAAGGGCAAGGATTTTTTAACACAATTACAGTAAGATTGTTAATCTAGGATATCCACCAGTAAAAAAGCCCTGACTATCTTATGTTTTATTAAGTTGTTTTTTTTTTTTTTTTTTGAAAATGCTCTGGAATGTAAGGATGTGTGCAACACTCAACACAACATAGATGTTAAAATGTCAGCAAGCACTAACACTTGAAGCCCCTCTACAAAGTCATTTAAAATTGTCTCTCTGCTTAGAACAATCTTCAAAAATTCTACTCTCAGAAAATCTCTTTTCTAATTTTCTAATTTGTTATTTTGTAAACCAAACTGACACAATTGGCTAGCAATAATTATTTTACAGACATGACAGGCATATTTTATGTTGGCTATGATACTTTCTTATGCCCTTTTTAGCTTCATCTCTTTTACATTTATTGATTTAGTTTGATATATATGTATACATATATATATATATATATATATATATATATATATATATATATATAAACATAGATATATAGATATATACAGATATATGGATCTACAGATTTTCATCACATGATCCAAAATTCGGAATTTACAATGTCGACCAGAAAACATTAATACTGAAATTTCAACATGCTGTTATTCCTGTGCCAAGCAACAGCAAAAATAAAGCATAAAAAAAAATAATGGGCCAGATTCAGGAAGCCTCCGTGTAAGAGTTATAACTCTTACACGGAGGCTGCAGTTAAACGGTGTGATGTCAGCATGTCATGCATATGCATGAGGTGCATGAGGCATGCTGAATCACACCATAACTCTTACACAGTCCGTGTAAGACAGTAGGGGGCGTGTCCGTAGGCTAAGCCCTGCAAACGGACACGTCCCCGGAAGTCTAGAATGGCTGAAAGTAAACAGCCATGAGAGAGGCCATGGAAATGTGAATAAACACACTACACAACACATGCCCCCACAGACCAGCAATGTAAAAAGTGAACAGATGTTATAAAATGAAAATAAAAACTGTTTTATTTTTTTAAACCCCATAAATGTTTGCTACTGTGTGCGCTCGTGTGCGCGGGTGTGCTACTAGCACAACTGCAGTTAGCAATCAGTGGAAAAGGATATAAGAACTAAATATGCAAAGTAAGCCAAGAAGTAATAGCATAGTGGTAGAGTTGTCGGCTTAAGAGCCGGCAGGCAAGGTCCGAGCCCACACAACAACCTTTTTTTTGTTTTGTAAATAAGCACTAAAAAGGCCCCTGACAGTATTGTACAAATGTAAAAGTATTTCCTTTTGTAAAATGGAATGAAATGGAGCATATATTGCAAGTAATACAATAATAAATTTATTTAGAAATGTAGTGATAGCTAAGCTGCTGTGAGACAGAGTGCCCGTAGCTGAGTAGTGTTTCAAAGGCTGCAAATTGCTTGCCCGTAGCTAAGCACCGGTGTAACAGGCTCAAACTGTGTACAATTAGCTGTGCTTAGCTGAACATGTGTGTTACTAGCCAATTAAGGTTTAATCCAGCGCACACCGTTTGCACGGAGGTGCGCGTCGCACCCACAAGCTAACCGCCGGTGCGCATGCGTTAGCTCCATGCAAACGAGCGCAGACCTGGTTTTAAGTGCTTAAAAGTGCTTTTGGCATGTTTGATTGACAGGTCCTCAACTCATTTCTAGACAGTCATGAAAATTAAAAATCAGTGGTCAGATTCGAACCCAGGATACCATACATTAGAGTCAAGGTACTAAACCACTAAGCCATGACAGCAGCACTTAGAAATGCAGAAATAGCATATATGTAGGATATAATCCAAAATGGAGCATGAGAAAGCAGTTTCTGTGAAGTAGATACAATTCCAAAATGGCCAATCAGAACAATGTGCAGGAAAATCGGCATATATAAGCCCCATAGGCGGGAATACACAGCATAAATGGTTGTAGAATACACCTACAGGCAGAATGAGTGGAGTAGGTGAGGGACGTTGCTTTTGAGCACAGCGGTGGAGCGTTGAGGAGTCCAGATACATGGTCTGGCTCCTAGTTCACCATCATGAGGCCCAACTCATGCAGGGCCAGGTCTCATGGGGTGCGTACAGGGCGGAGGCATGGGACCAGTTGGCTCATGATCTCACTAGTGCTACTGGGATTCCACGTACTGGTGAGCAGGTCTGTCACCACCATGCGGACCTGAAGTGACGTAAACAAGACCAGTTGACCCAATGGATCCAGGAGGCCCGGGATATGCCCAACGCCCCACTACTGAGTAAATTACATTTTACTTATGTATGTAAGGAATTCAACTAGCTGATACCATGGAGATGCGTAGTCCAATATTACTTGTTTTGTATTACAGCTGCAGGTGTCCGCTCTATGAATCGACGGGCATATGACCGCAGGCTGGCGCGGCTGCGCCACCATGCAGGTTAGTAACCCCACCTAGTACTTGTAAATAAATATTATAGTGTAGCATTTAGCAGAACACTGCAGTGTATTGATTAAAAGTAATATAATGTGCAAGCAACAAGTGAAAGTCTGCAGGTATGGCTGCAACAAGTTCATCAGTATGCAAGTGTAACTGGAAATATAATTGATAGAAATAAATAGTGCTGTAATACAGATGTCCCACCATTAATTAAATGTAGTATAACCTGCAGTAGTCTCAAGAGTACAGCTTCAGAATCTGAGGTAATCACATGTGAGATATATCCCCTGTTGAAATGCTGAATCATGACAGAAGTGAGGCTGCTGGAAAGTGTTGGAATCACCACAGGTCTAATATGTGAACAAAGCCTAGAAGTACCAACCTGAACTGTGAAATTGCAGGATGTGTGAGAGTGACAGAAAGGGTCATGTATCAATGAATAAAGTAGTAAGAACTCCTGAATATATAGGCTTCAGTGTGGTTCTACAGAACTAAATGCATGTGGGAATTAAAACTTAACATCCCAAACTGATTTCAGTGTGTCTGAATCTTGAATGTTCAGGCAAAAATCTGTATATGGTGATGACAGTCAACAATCTGCAGATAGAATGAATGATTGTCTGAAATACTAAACATCCATAGTTGTCCCCTGCTCTGTCATCAAAGTGTAGCAGGATGATGTATCTGATCAAATTCAAAATAACTAGGATAGTGATGTATCTGTAACTGGTCTAGCATGACAGTCAATTAAAAATCATTTTGAAACTATCACCCACAAGTTAATTGTGTTTCTATTACAAATGTATATCAATGTATAATTTATGAATGTGTCATCATTTTCTTTCTCCACCCCACCCTATAATTGCAAATTAAAACACTCACTAAATATAGGTATGTGAACATTTCATTAACCATGGACATTTGTCCTGTTCACAAATATATGCATGTCTGTTTGTGCATGTGCCCTGTTTATACTTGCAAACCTGATGGCCTGTTGCCATTAATCAACCCTGCATGTTGTTTGATTGTGCATTTCCGTTCAAATAATGCATGTGATATTGATATGCCCGCTGTTCAATGGTGTTAATATCTGGGTGTTTGTTTAATGAGAATACCAATGCATGCTATTACAACTAATTTGAATGGAATAATATGCCACTAACCCAGCTTTGTGTACTATGTGTTACATGTGCTATGTCTGGAGGTTGTTTTATTGGGTGTCTGCTTTGGAGGCTTGTGTTGGTGTTGTGTGTTTGTAATTAGGGCCTCTGGGAATGTTTTTCTGTTTATGTGTTTGGTTTACAGTCGTTGTAGGTCTATGTGGGACTGGGTTTGTGGTGTATGTGGTTACCTTGTCCTCCTGACTAGTTTTGACAGTACTGATTTGGGGGTGCTCAGGCTCCGGTTTGGCTACCTGGTTGCGTCTATCACATACATTTGTATTTATTGGGGTGAGTTGTTGTTGTGTGTGTACTTGGGACAGGTGTCACATTGCCACTGGATTCACAGATTCTACTTGTTTTGCCTGCCCTTAGTGGATTGTATGTGTGGACACATTTTATTGCCATACTAGTGATCACTGATTACTTCACCTTTTATGTTTGATTTATCATGTGGTAGCTTCCTCATTCTCTTCAATGGTTTAGTAATTGCTGGAGTCCAGCATGCCAGATACCTGGGTGTATGGCATTGTGTCTTGTTGTTTGTGATTGCAGACTCCAAGCACTCTTGGCTGTGTTCATGGTATGCCTGTATAACATGTTCTGCAGTGTGTCCCATATTCTGGACCTGCACAGGGCTTTTCATGGATTCCATATTAGTTTGTAGGGGTGCAAGCTATGCTTTATACATGTGTTTCACTGTGGTAATTTGGCCAGGGGCTGGGGTCGGGATGTGTAACTACAGTGTGATTACTCTATGGTCTGGTCTTACCAGTGAGGGATACACATCTCATCTTGACATCCAGTACACATATTTCTGATTATCACATCCAGTATGCTTACCCCTCTTGTGGAAGTGTTACATTTTGCATGTCCATTTTATTTGATGGATTCTGGGAAATTGTCTACACTTGTGTCAGTGCTAGTATAATACAAAGAGTATAGTGACAAACATCTCAATAGCTGACTTCACACTTCTTCGGACTGAGATGGTATCCGTTAAGCCCACTGGGCCAGTGGAAACCACAACACACAATGGTGACTCCTTCACAGACGCTTTCTACGGACATCTCCGAGAAAGCATGGACCATGCAATCACAAATAAAAACAAGACCCTCTCCACCAAGGGAAAGTGGCCTGTCTGGTGGACCCCAGCCATAAACAAACTGTATAACAGATGAAGGATACTAATGCAAGGCAGAGCTACATCTCCTAAAGGGAAGGCAGCTGTGATCAGCACTAGTAAAAAGCTACATTCTCTCATAAAGACACCCAAGGTCAACTTGGAGACATAAATCACCAAAGACAATGAAGATAACCACACTGCCTTCTGCAGTTATGTCAGAAACCTGGGTGGGAACCTTCAGATATACTCAGAGATGGTACACAACAACATATATTTCAGTGACCTGACAGATATTGGCAACATTCTGGCAGACAGGTTCAGTGCAATTTTCCCACTCCCTCACCCCCAAAAGAAGATAGTTATCACAGCTGAATGTAACCTCACTGTCATCTCGGATGTCCATGTGAGAGCCGCACTCAGCAAAGACAAGTACACAGCATCAGTGGGACCTGATGGTATCCCCAGTTGCATGCTATGTGAACTCCAGAAGGAGCTAAACCCGTATATACAAATGCTATTTAACCTTAGCCTTGCTACAGGATATGTACCTGAACACTGGCGTACGGCAACAGTGGTCCCACTCCACAAAGGAGATGCCTCCACAGACCCTGGCAACTACCACCACACAAGCTTAACCAGCCTTGTCTGCAAAGCTATGGGAAGAGTCATTATGGAGCTCTTAAACAGAGACATTGGTGACCTACAGACCCTTGATCCTACCCACTTCAGCTTTGTACAGGGCAGATCCTGCCTTTTGCACCTAGTTGACTATTTTGAAACTGTCAGTAGGGCCATTGATGAGGGCTACGCGGTCCACACAGCCTACCTGCGCTTGGCTAAGGCCTTTGACACAATACCCCACTCAGGCATCATAGACAAGCTCAACAGCTGAAATATAACACCATATGTCACAGGATAGGTTGCAAAATGGCTAAGAAACAGGACCCATAAAGTCGACATTGCAGGTGCCTTGTCAGATTCAAAGCCAGTCACAAGTGGTGTCCCACAAGGATCTGTCCTGGGACCCCTCTTATTTGGCATTTACTTTTTAAATGTGAAAGCAAACATAGGAGGGTTGTGGCTGACAAAGTTTGCAGATGACTGCAACCTAGGCACCATAGTGAATACATCAGCCGGCACACACATCCTACAGAATGCAGTCACAAAGACAGATAGCTGGTGCCGGAATCATGGCCTGAAACTGAATGCAACTGATGTGTAGTCATCCCCTTTGGGAGGAACGAAGTACCCACAAATCAATACATGGACAGCAACCCACTGAGCACAGATAACAAATCAGACACCTGGGGACACATGTAGATAGTGACATCTCGTTTGACACCCATGTTGCCAAAGTGGTTAGAAAGACTTTCTATCTTGCCCACCTTATCATGAAGGGTTTTCCATCCAGATCAAAGGAGGTCATTGTACCACTATACTTCTCCCATATCAGGCCCATGATTGAATACAAAGCCCCATTTGGTATGTACCTCACCCAGCACTTGTAACAGCTGGAGAGACCCCAAAAGTACCTTACCAAGAAGATCAGGGGTCTACAACACATGTCATATGCTTCCAGACTAAAGGAAATCCAGCTTTATTCAGTAGCATACCGCATACTTACAGGTGACCTATGCCTGACATACAAGACCATGTCCAATCAGGATTTGGTGGACATGCTCCACTGCAAGCAATCCAAATCCACCAGAACCATGAGAGCTAAAGATTTGAACCTCAGCACATACATGTATAGGACATGCTGGAGGGACAGAGTCATAACTCAGAGGCTTCTCACACTCTAGCAGAGTATCCCAGTTCATGTTAGACAGAGTCCCTCACTGACTCTCTTCAAGAGAAATCTGGACAACTGGATGTGAGATTGTAGGTTTACCCCAGGGGTCCTCCCTGTGTCACTACTAGACAGCGGCACAGTCAAGTTATTCGACATTAAGGGGTCATAATGTGTCACTACTAAGTCAGAGGCACACTATTCGGAATCTATTCTGTACACTTATTACCACTATAAGGGGTGGCAATAGCCACATCACTATGGCTAGGCTTATAAATGCACTAGGGCAGATAGCCTAGTAGTAAACTATGAAACTATGAAACTATGGTGTATGTGTAGGTATTGTCAGTCAAGCAATATAATGTGGTTTGGGGGGCTTGATATCTTCCTGTATTCCAACATTTCTTGTCTATTCCTTCTAGCATGTCAAGGGATCAGTTGCTAGTGTCCTCTCCTGCTCAGCTGGTGAACCTGGGAATATTGAGGCAATGTTACAATTGCCTCATGTACACAGACAACCCTCTCCTTCTCCCACAAAACACAAATACATGTGAGAGATGCAACTATATAGCCAAACTGGAGGCTGAGCTCTCTCAACATAGGACTGGCAAGACCAGAGAGGAGGAGAAGGTAACCACACACACCACAAACCCAGTCTCACATAGCACTATCACAACTTCAAATCATACACATAAACACACAAAGACATACTCGGATACTCTGATCAGAAATCTACCAAAACAGCAGAGGCCACCAAAGCAGACACCCAAACAACTGCCTCCACAGGGCACAGCACATGCAACACATAGACGACAGAGTCAGTGTGCCAAACAGTCACAGCCCTTAAGGCCACACACAATGCCAGACACACTCGTCATAGGTGACTCCATAGTCAGACACAATGACGTCCCGCTCACCAGATTGAGTAAGGGGAAGGTCACAGTAAGCTGCCTATCGGGCACTGGAATCCACCACATAATGCAAGCACTCAGGTCACTCAACTGCAAGTACAAGTATGACTCAGTCATTGTCCATGCTGGTGTGAACGACCTGAGACGTACCTCCCTGGACTACATGAAAAGAGACATAGAGGAGCTCTCTGATTATGTAGCCCAGGCAGGTATGACCCTGACCTTGAGCAGTATCCTACCTTCACCAAGAATGATGCCACAATACAGAGACAAGATGATCAGCTGTAATAATTGGCTTAAACTATGGTGTCAGTCAAAGGGGATCCAATGTCTCTCTGCCTGGGATGACATGCTGGACAAGCCACGCTGATTCGCAAGGGATGGCTTGCACCTGTCACCCCTGGGCTTCCGGATTTTGGCTAAGGCTCTTGCCACCCCATTGTGCTTTTTAGGCAAGGCTCAGATTCTAAACCTACCACCCTAGAACACAAAAAAGGAAAAAACTAAGGGTAATGCTGCTCAATGCCAGAAGTCTCAACCTCAAGATGCACGCACTCGAAGCCCTTCTCAGTATGGAGAACATCGATGTCTGTGCTGTGACTGAAACCTGGTTCAAGGCTCCTGACAGCACACCGGCACAATCAGGTGTTACCTCATATCATGCGTTCCGGCCCCAAAATCCGGACAACACCAAGAAAGGAGGGTGGGTGTCCATATTCATCAAGGACACCCTCACCTCAAGGTTGGTGGCAACGCACGATGCATCGGGGACCATCCAGGTGCAATTAACCATAGGCAAGACTGCTCTGCAGTTTGTAGCATGTTACAGGCCACCCGCTCAAACTCAGGAACCTCACACAGCTTTCCTGAAAACACTGGAGGGGATAAATGTATCTCCAAACACCATCATACTGGGTGATTTCAACTATCCAAATATAGACTGGGATCACTACTCAAGCCCCAACACTCTAGCCCAAAGGTTCCTAGAGTTCATAAACTCAACTGCCATGGAACAACTAGTCACCATCCCCACAAGAGGAGACAACATACTAGATCTCATCATCATGAACATGGGGTCACAATGTTCAACACCAGAAGTATACCCATCATTGGTGAGATCAGATCATAAACTAATCTCACTGGAAGTCCACATCCCACCCCCACCCCAGATAAAACATACCACAGTGAAGAACTTCTCAAAAGTCGACTTCACACTTCTAAAGACTGGTGTGGTCTCTTTCAAGGCCGCAAAGCCAGCGGAAACCATTACCCAAGCCGCTGAATCACTTACAAATGCCTTCTACCAGCACCTCCAGGACTGCATGGATCAGGCAATCCCAAACAAAACAAAGACTCTTTGTACCAAAGGCAAGCGTCCAGTCTGGTGGACCCCAGCCATAACCAAGCTCTACAACAAAAGGAAGGAGCTACTACAAGATAGAGCAAATTCCGTAGAAGGGAAGACACCCCTGCTCATTATAAGTACAAAACTGAGATCTCTCATAAAATCATCCAAGGCAAATTTTGAGAGAAAAATCGCTAAGGATTCAAAAGACAATCATAAGGCCTTTTTTAGCTATGTTAGAAACCTGGCAGGAAACTCCCAGATATGCTCAGAATTAGTTCAAAATGATGTAAAAATCACTGAACCTACAGACATTGCCAACATGCTGGCTGACAGGTTCAGTGCAGATTTCTCCGCCCCCTCCCCCCCAAAAGGAGAGATATCTATACCAGAGGATTGTAGCCCCCCAAACATCTCAAATGCTCAGGTGAGAACTGCTCTATCCAAGGCAAAAAACACAGCATCCATGGGACCAGATGGTGTCCCCGGTTGTGTGCTCCACGAACTCAATGAGGAATTAAACCCGCAGTTAGGGCAGCTGTTTAATCTTAGCCTCACCTCAGGATATGCACACAAGGAGTGGCGTACAGTAACGGTGGTCCCACTTCACAAAGGAGGTGCCTCCACCGACCCCAGAAACTACCATCCTATCAGCTTGACAAGCCTGGTCTGCAAAGCTATGGAGAGGATCATAATGGAACTCATAAATGAGGACATAGGGGACTTGCAGACTTTGGATCCAACCCAGTTTGGCTTTGTCAAGGGCAGATCATGCCTTTTAAACTTGGGTGACTTTTTCGAAACAGTCACCAAGGCCATTGAGGAGGGCAAGGTAGTCCACACAGCCTACCTTGACCTGGCAAAGGCTTTCGACACAATACCCCACTCGGGTATCATTGAAAAACTCACCAGCTTAAATGTAAACCCATACGTCACAAGATGGGTTGCAAACTGGCTAAGTGACAGAACCCACAGGGTCAGAGTTGCTGGCGCCATGTCACACTCCAAGCCTGTCACAAGTGGTGTCCCACAGGGCTCAGTCCTGGGCCCACTTTTGTTCAGCATCTACCTTTCAGAAGTACAAGCAGACACAGGAGGATTATGGCTGACAAAGTTTGCAGATGACTGCAAACTGGGAACCATAGTTGGAAACCCATCTGACACAGACATCCTTCAGAAGGGTCTCATAGAAACGGATAACTGGTGCCAGAGCCATGGCCTAAAGTTAAATGCTAAACAATGCATAATCATACCCTTCGGGAAAAACAAGGTTACCCCTAGTTACCATATAGGTGGCAATCCTCTAAGCACAGAAGAGGTTATCAAGGATCTGGGCACCCAGGTTGACAGTAACCTTTCGTTTGACACTCACGTTGCCAAAGTAGTTAGGAAGACCTTCTACATTACCCACCTGATCATGCAGGGATTCACATCTAGATCAAGGGGGGTCATTGTTCACCTGTACTCATCACTCATCAGACCAATGATTGAGTACAATGCCCCATTCAGAATGTATCTGACCCGACACCTGCAGCAATTGGAAAGGCCCCAAAAATTCCTCACCAGAAGGATAAAGGGTCTCAAAAATATGTCTTATGCTGCCCGACTGAAGGAACTCCAGCTCTCTTCAGTCGCCACTGCCTGCTCAGAGGTGACCTGTGCCTGACATACAAGGCCATGTCCAACCCGGAATTAATGAACATGCTTCACCTCAAAACCTCTAAATCCATCAGAAGTACAGGGGCAAGAGACTTAAACCTCAACACGGCTATTAATAGGACGTGCTGGAGGGACAGATTCATCACCCAGAGACTCCCTAAGCTGTGGAACAACATCCCGGTACATGTGGGGCAGAGCACCTCGCTAGCTTTGTTCAAGGGAAATCTTGACCAATGGATGGGAGATCGCAGGTATACTCCAGGGATAACCTCGGTGTCACTGCTTGACAGAGGCACAGCAAAATAATGGGCATATTATCCTTCAAACTAAAGGGGTGGCGGAAGCCACAAAACTCTGGGCTAGGCTTATAAATGCCCTAGGGGAGATAGCCTAGTATGAACCTATGAACCTATGAACATAGGCCTGGTGCGGTTCCTGCTATTAGGACAGTGGTCTGCAGCAAGCTATATAGTAGTAGACAGTTTTAGCCATTGGTATTTGACCATGGCTAATCCATGTTGCTTCTTGTTGTGGTACCAACATGGGGGTGTGGTTATCCATGACATTTATTGCTAGTCACCCTCATTTTGTAGCTTGTTCCATGTTTTTGCACATGTACATCACTGTATGAGGTGTGACCTGGTAGTGTTAGGGTGCTGATGTGGGCTTTGACCCAGTTTTCTATTACAGCACTGATATCTAGATTCTCTATACTGTGTGCGTTTACACTGCATGCATCTTGCTGTTTATACTTCTGGCATTGGGTAACATTACATCTAGGTTCCTATCCCTTGTGGTATCTATGAAGGTGGGTTTGTGTTTTTGTGGTTTATGATTGGTGAGGGTGGATGTTAGTCAGGGTCCTCAGGTGTGCATATGGTACATGGTGTTACATTACTTAACACATGGCATTGATGCCTCAGGTGGTGCTGCAGGGCTGCCTCTGTCGGATGCACATACTACACTCCCTGTACATGTTTGGAAGCAGGTTGTGTCATGTTAGGCATCCCTGTTACTATATGAGTGAGTCGGAGGGGGTATCAGTCCCAGTGTTCCTACTGATCCAGTGTATGTGCTATGCGTTGCCTCTTTGCCAAGGCCAGGGCATACTGGGCACGCCTCCTTCTGCCTACTGGGGTAAGGTCAGGTTGTTCCTCCTCCGAGTCACCCTCTGCCTGTGGTGGCCTTGGCAATGGTGGGGGTATGTTTGGCCCAGCCCTATGCTGGTTCTGCTGCAGCTGTTTCCGCAGGATCATATTATGTAGCATAGCACATATCATGATCATTTGGGTACATGTAGTTGGTGTGTACTGCAAGGCTCCACCAGATGTGTCCAGACACCGGAACTGTGGCTTGAGCAGCCCAAACAAACGCTCTATGACATTACGTGTTTGTGCGTGTGCCTCATTATGGCGTTCCTGTTCGGGTGTGTGTGCATTTCTGATGGGTGCCATCAGCCACGGCTCAAATGCATAACCTGCATCCCCCACTAGGTGTCCGTGTGGGAAGTCCCCACTGGCAAATGATTGGCACAGCTGCGTCAGATGCCAGATGTGGGAATCGTGGTAGCTCCCAGGGCAGCCAGCACACACATTCATTATTAAGCCCTGGGCATCACACATGACCTGGCAGTTGATGGAGGGGAATCCCTTGCGGTTAATATAGGCTCTACCCCACTCACCGGCTGGTGCTTTGATGTGTATGTGCGTGCAGTCTATTGCACCCAGTACCTCAGGGTATCCCGCTATTTGCTGGAAGAGACGCATATTGCAGGCCAATACCTCACGGGCATTGGGGAAATATACATGATCACCGACATGTGCTGACATGGCATCCAGGAACTGGTGCAGTACCCTGGAGGCTGATGCCTGTGATATCCCCATCATATCACCAGTTGGTCGCTGGAAGGTACCTTTTGCTAGTATTCTTAGTCCAACACATACCTTGGTTTCCACTGGGATGGGTTCCCCTCTGTTGGTTCTGTGTGTGAGACGTGGCCTGCACAGCTCAACAATTTGCTGCAGAAGGTCTCTGTCCACTCTGTAGCGCTCTACTATCTCCAGCTCATGTAACCCATGGTAGGTGACCCTGGGCCTGTATACTCTCCTCCTTCTCCTCACTCTGGGTTGTCTGTCAGCATCTGCATTGTCACCACCCTCAGCAATTCGCCTATGCCTGATTATGACAGCTATGGCAGCCCCTAGCATTTCTGCTCTGAGTTCAGCTTTTTTCAGTTTTCAATTCTGATAGCTTACTCCTTTCTTGCAGTATCTCTTGTGAGAAACACCCTGCACTGCTGTTTGCAGTGTTTTAATTGCTGGGTTGGGCTTCTAGCCTGCCTGTGTAATTGCCTGCTTCCAATTGTTTCCACCAATTAACTCCAGCAGTATCCTCTGGCAGTTTCCCTGTAATCTGGTTGTTTCCTTTTTCCTCTC